>NC_092716.1:260371988-260464988 GCF_047496885.1 Scyliorhinus torazame
ACACACTGTATCCCAGTCACACTCACACACTGTATCCCAGTCAGACTCACACTGTATCCCTGTCAGACTCACACACTGTATCCCTGTCAGACTCACACACTGTATCCCAGTCACACACTGTATCCCAGTCACACTCGCACACTGTATCCCAGTCACACTCGCACACTGTATCCCAGTCAGACTCACACACTGTATACCAGTCAGACTCACACACTGTATCCCAGTCAGACTCACACACTTTATCCCAGTCAAACTCACACTGTATCCCTGTCAGACTCACACACTGAATCCCAGTCACACACTGTATCGCAGTCAGACTCACACACTGTATCCTAGTCACGCTCGCACACTGTATCCCAGTCAGACTCACACACTGTATCCCAGTCATACACAGTATCCCAGTCACACTCACTCACTGTATCCCAGTCACACTCACTCACTGTATCCCAGTCACACTCGCACACTGTATCCCAGTCAGACTCACACTGTATCCCAGTCAGACTCTCACACTGTATCCCAGTCAGACTCGCACACTGTATCCCAGTCAGACTCGCACACTGTATCCCAGTCAGACTCGCACACTGTATCCCAGTCAGACTCGCACACTGTATCCCAGTCAGACTCGCACACTGTATCCCAGTCAGACTCGCACACTGTATCCCAGTCAGACTCGCACACTGTATCCCAGTCAGACTCGCATACTGTATCCCAGACAGACTAGCACACTGTATCCCAGTCACACTCGCACACTGTATCCCAGTCAGACTCACACACTGTATCCCAGTCATACACACACTGTATTCCAGTCAGACTCACACACTGTATCCCAGTCACACACACTGTATCCCAGTCACACTCGCACACTGTTTCCCAGTCAGACTCGCACACTGTATCCCAGTCAGACTCACACACTGTATCCCAGTCAGACTCGCACACTATATCCCAGTCGGACTCGCACACTGTATCCCAGTCAGACTCGCACACTGTATCCCAGTCAGAGTCACACACTGTATCCCAGTCAGAGTCACACACTGTATCCCAGTCACACTCGCACACTGTATCCCAGTCACACTCGCACACTGTATCCCAGTCAGACTCGCACACTGTATCCCAGTCAGACTCGCACACTGTATCCCAGTCAGACTCGCACACTGTATCCCAGTCAGACTCGCACACTGTATCCCAGTCACACTCGCACACTGTATCCCAGTCAGACTCGCACACTGTATCCCAGTCAGACACGCACACTGTATCCCAGTCAGACTCGCACACTGTATCCCAGTCAGACTCGCACACTGTATCCCAGTCAGACTCGCACACTGTATCCCAGTCAGACTCGCACACTGTATCCCAGTCAGACTCGCACACTGTATCCCAGTCACACTCGCACACTGTATCCCAGTCACACTCGCACACTGTATCCCAGTCACACTCGCACACTGTATCCCAGTCACACTCGCACACTGTATCCCAGTCACACTCGCACACTGTATCCCAGTCACACTCGCACACTGTATCCCAGTCACACTCGCACACTGTATCCCAGTCACACTCGCACACTGTATCCCAGTCACACTCGCACACTGTATCCCAGTCACACTCGCACACTGTATCCCAGTCACACTCGCACACTGTATCCCAGTCAGACTCGCACACTGTATCCCAGTCAGACTCGCACACTGTATCCCAGTCACACTCGCACACTGTATCCCAGTCACACTCGCACACTGTATCCCAGTCACACTCGCACACTGTATCCCAGTCACACTCGCACACTGTATCCCAGTCACACTCGCACACTGTATCCCAGTCACACTCGCACACTGTATCCCAGTCACACTCGCACACTGTATCCCAGTCACACTCGCACACTGTATCCCAGTCACACTCGCACACTGTATCCCAGTCACACTCGCACACTGTATCCCAGTCACACTCGCACACAGTATCCCAGTCACACACGCACACCGTATCCCAGTCAGACTCGCACACCGTATCCCAGTCAGACTCGCACACCGTATCCCAGTCAGACTCGCACACCGTATCCCAGTCAGACTCGCACACCGTATCCCAGTCAGACTCGCACACCGTATCCCAGTCAGACTCGCACACCGTATCCCAGTCAAGACTCACACACCGTATCCCAGTCAAGACTCACACACCGTATCCCAGTCAAGACTCACACACTGTATCCCAGTCACACTCAAACACTGTATCCCAGTCAGACTCACACACTGTATCCCAGTCAGACTCACACTGTATCCCAGTCAGACTCACACTATATCCCAGTCAGACTCACACACTGTATCCCAGTCACACTCAAACACTGTATCCCAGTCAGACTCACACACTGTATCCCAGTCAGACTCACACTGTATCCCAGTCAGACTCACACTGTATCCCAGTCAGAGTCACACACTGTATCTCAGTCACACTCGCACACTGTATCCCTGTCAGACTCACACACTGTATCCCTGTCAGACTCACACACTGTATCCCAGTCGCACACTGTATCGCAGTCAGACTCACACACTGTATCCCAGTCACACTCGCACACTGTATCGCAGTCAGACTCACACACTGTATACCAGTGAGACTCACACACTGTATCCCAGTCAGACTCACACACTGTATCCCTGTCAGACTCACACACTGAATCCCAGTCACACACTGTATCCCAGTCACACTCACTCACTGTATCCCAGTCACACTCGCACACTGTATCCCAGTCAGACTCACACTGTATCCCAGTCAGACTCTCACACTGTATCCCAGACAGACTCGCACACTGTATCCCAGTCAGACTCGCACACTGTACCCCAGTCAGACTCGCACACTGTACCCCAGTCAGACTCGCACACTGTACCCCAGTCAGACTCGCACACTGTACCCCAGTCAGACTCGCACACTGTACCCCAGTCAGACTCGCACACTGTACCCCAGTCAGACTCGCACACTGTACGCCAGTCAGACTCGCACACTGTACCCCAGTCAGACTCGCACACTGTACCCCAGTCAGACTCGCACACTGTACCCCAGTCAGACTCGCACACTGTACCCCAGTCAGACTCGCACACTGTACCCCAGTCAGACTCGCACACTGTACCCCAGTCAGACTCGCACACTGTACCCCAGTCAGACTCGCACACTGTACCCCAGTCAGACTCGCACACCGTATCCCAGTCAGACTCGCACACCGTATCCCAGTCAGACTCGCACACCGTATCCCAGTCAGACTCGCACACCGTATCCCAGTCAGACTCGCACACCGTATCCCAGTCAGACTCGCACACTGTATCCCAGTCAAGACTCAGACACTGTATCCCAGTCAAGACTCACACACTGTATCCCAGTCACACTCACACACTGTATCCCAGTCTCACTCACACACTGTATCCCAGTCACACTCACACACTGTATCCCAGTCACACTCACACACTGTATCCCAGTCAGACTCACACTGTATCCCAGTCAGAGTGACACACTGTATCTCAGTCACACTCGCACACTGTATCCCTGTCAGACTCACACACTGTATCCCTGTCAGACTCACACACTGTATCCCAGTCACACTCGCACACTGTATCGCAGTCAGTCTCACACACTGTATACCAGTCAAACTCACACTGTATCCCAGTCAGACTCACACACAGTATCCCAGTCACACACTGTATCCCAGTCAAACTCACAATGTATCCCTGTCAGACTCACACACTGTATCCCAGTCACACACTGTATCGCAGTCAGACTCACACACTGTATCCCAGTCACACTCGCACACTGTATCCCAGTCAGACTCACACACTGTATCCCAGTCACACTCACTCACTGAATCCCAGTCACACTCACACACTGTATCCCAGTCACACTCGCACACTGTATCCCAGTCAGACTCGCACACTGTATCCCAGTCAGACACACACTGTATTCCAGTCAGACTCACACACTGTATCCCAGTCAGACTCGCACACTGTATCCCAGTCAGACTCGCACACTGTATCCCAGTCAGACTCGCACACTGTATCCCAGTCAGACTCGCACACTGTATCCCAGTCAGACTCGCACACTGTATCCCAGTCACACTCGCACACTGTATCCCAGTCACACTCGCACACTGTATCCCAGTCACACTCGCACACTGTATCCCAGTCAGACTCACACACTGTATCCCAGTCATACACACACTGTATTCCAGTCAGACTCACACACTGTATCCCAGTCACACTCGCACACCGTATCCCAGTCAGACTCGCACACCGTATCCCAGTCAGACTCGCACACCGTATCCCAGTCAGACTCGCACACCGTATCCCAGTCAGACTCGCACACCGTATCCCAGTCAGACTCGCACACCGTATCCCAGTCAGGCTCGCACACCGTATCCCAGTCAAGACTCACACACTGTATCCCAGTCAAGACTCACACACTGTATCCCAGTCACACTCACACACTGTATCCCAGTCAGACTCACACACTGTATCCCAGTCAGACTCGCACACTGTATCCCAGTCAGACTCGCACACTGTATCCCAGTCAGACTCGCACACTGTATCCCAGTCAGACTCGCGCACTGTACCCCAGTCAGACTCGCACACTGTATCCCAGTCAGACTCGCACACTGTATCCCAGTCAGACTCACACACTGCATCCCAGTCAGACTCACACACTGTATCCCAGTCATACGCACACTGTATCCCAGTCAGACTCACACACTGTATCCCAGTCACACTCACACACTGTATCCCAGTCAGACTCGCACACTGTATCCCAGTCAGACTCGCACACTGTATCCCAGTCACACCCGCACACTGTATCCCAGTCACACTCGCACACTGTATCCCAGTCACACTCGCACACTGTATCCCAGTCACACTCGCACACTGTATCCCAGTCACACTCGCACACTGTATCCCAGTCACACTCGCACACAGTATCCCAGTCACACTCGCACACTGTATCCCAGTCACGCTCGCCACTGTATCCCAGTCAGACTCGCACACCGTATCCCAGTCAGACTCGCACACCGTATCCCAGTCAGACTCGCACACTGTATCCCAGTCAGACTCGCACACCGTATCCCAGTCAGACTCGCACACCGTATCCCAGTCAGACTCGCACACCGTATCCCAGTCAGACTCGCACACCGTATCCCAGTCAGACTCGCACACCGTATCCCAGTCAGACTCGCACACCGTATCCCAGTCAGACTCACACACTGTATCCCAGTCAGACTCGCACACCGTATCCCAGTCAGGCTCGCACACCGTATCCCAGTCAGGCTCGCACACCGTATCCCAGTCAGACTCACACACTGTATCCCAGTCAGACTCGCACACCGTATCCCAGTCAGGCTCGCACACCGTATCCCAGTCAAGACTCACACACTGTATCCCAGTCAAGACTCACACACTGTATCCCAGTCACACTCACACACTGTATCCCAGTCAGACTCACACACTGTATCCCAGTCATACACACACTGTATTCCAGTCAGACTCACACACTGTATCCCAGTCACACTCACACACTGTATCCCAGTCAGACTCGCGCACTGTATCCCAGTCAAGACTCACGCACTGTATCCCAGTCAAGACTCACACACTGTATCCCAGTCACACTCGCACACTGTATCCCAGTCACACTCGCACACTGTATCCCAGTCACACTCGCACACTGTATCCCAGTCACACTCGCACACTGTATCCCAGTCACACTCGCCACCGTATCCCAGTCAGACTCGCACACCGTATCCCAGTCAGACTCGCACACCGTATCCCAGTCAGACTCGCACACCGTATCCCAGTCAGACTCGCACACCGTATCCCAGTCAGACTCGCACACCGTATCCCAGTCAGACTCGCACACCGTATCCCAGTCAGACTGGCACACCGTATCCCAGTCAGACTCGCACACCGTATCCCAGTCAGGCTCGCACACCGTATCCCAGTCAAGACTCACACACTGTATCCCAGTCAAGACTCACACACTGTATCCCAGTCACACTCACACACTGTATCCCAGTCAGACTCGCACACTGTATCCCAGTCAGAGTCGCACACTGTATCCCAGTCAGAGTCGCACACTGTATCCCAGTCAGACTCGCACACTGTATCCCAGTCACACTCGCACACTGTATCCCAGTCACACTCGCACACTGTATCCCAGTCACACTCGCACACTGTATCCCAGTCAGACTCACACACTGTATCCCAGTCATACACACACTGTATTCCAGTCAGACTCACACACTGTATCCCAGTCACACTCGCACACCGTATCCCAGTCAGACTCGCACACCGTATCCCAGTCAGACTCGCACACCGTATCCCAGTCAGACTCGCACACCGTATCCCAGTCAGACTCGCACACCGTATCCCAGTCAGACTCGCACACCGTATCCCAGTCAGGCTCGCACACCGTATCCCAGTCAAGACTCACACACTGTATCCCAGTCAAGACTCACACACTGTATCCCAGTCACACTCACACACTGTATCCCAGTCAGACTCACACACTGTATCCCAGTCAGACTCGCACACTGTATCCCAGTCAGACTCGCACACTGTATCCCAGTCAGACTCGCACACTGTATCCCAGTCAGACTCGCGCACTGTACCCCAGTCAGACTCGCACACTGTATCCCAGTCAGACTCGCACACTGTATCCCAGTCAGACTCACACACTGCATCCCAGTCAGACTCACACACTGTATCCCAGTCATACACACACTGTATCCCAGTCAGACTCACACACTGTATCCCAGTCACACTCACACACTGTATCCCAGTCAGACTCGCACACTGTATCCCAGTCAGACTCGCACACTGTATCCCAGTCACACTCGCACACTGTATCCCAGTCACACTCGCACACTGTATCCCAGTCACACTCGCACACTGTATCCCAGTCACACTCGCACACTGTATCCCAGTCACACTCGCACACAGTATCCCAGTCACACTCGCACACTGTATCCCAGTCACGCTCGCCACTGTATCCCAGTCAGACTCGCACACCGTATCCCAGTCAGACTCGCACACCGTATCCCAGTCAGACTCACACACTGTATCCCAGTCAGACTCGCACACCGTATCCCAGTCAGACTCGCACACCGTATCCCAGTCAGACTCGCACACCGTATCCCAGTCAGACTCGCACACCGTATCCCAGTCAGGCTCGCACACCGTATCCCAGTCAGACTCACACACTGTATCCCAGTCAGACTCGCACACCGTATCCCAGTCAGGCTCGCACACCGTATCCCAGTCAGGCTCGCACACCGTATCCCAGTCAGACTCACACACTGTATCCCAGTCAGACTCGCACACCGTATCCCAGTCAGGCTCGCACACCGTATCCCAGTCAAGACTCACACACTGTATCCCAGTCAAGACTCACACACTGTATCCCAGTCACACTCACACACTGTATCCCAGTCAGACTCACACACTGTATCCCAGTCATACACACACTGTATTCCAGTCAGACTCACACACTGTATCCCAGTCACACTCACACACTGTATCCCAGTCAGACTCGCACACTGTATCCCAGTCAAGACTCACGCACTGTATCCCAGTCAAGACTCACACACTGTATCCCAGTCACACTCGCACACTGTATCCCAGTCACACTCGCACACTGTATCCCAGTCACACTCGCACACTGTATCCCAGTCACACTCGCACACTGTATCCCAGTCACACTCGCCACCGTATCCCAGTCAGACTCGCACACCGTATCCCAGTCAGACTCGCACACCGTATCCCAGTCAGACTCGCACACCGTATCCCAGTCAGACTCGCACACCGTATCCCAGTCAGACTGGCACACCGTATCCCAGTCAGACTCGCACACCGTATCCCAGTCAGGCTCGCACACCGTATCCCAGTCAAGACTCACACACTGTATCCCAGTCAAGACTCACACACTGTATCCCAGTCACACTCACACACTGTATCCCAGTCAGACTCGCACACTGTATCCCAGTCAGACTCGCACACTGTATCCCAGTCAGACTCGCACACTGTATCCCAGTCACACACCATATCCCAGTCAGACTCGCACACCGTATCCCAGTCAGACTCGCACACCGCATCCCAGTCAGACTCACACACTGTATCCCAGTCATACACACACTGTATTCCAGTCAGACTCACACACTGTATCCCAGTCACACTCACACACTGTATCCCAGTCAGACTCGCACACTGTATCCCAGTCAGACTCGCACACTGTATCCCAGTCACACCCGCACACTGTATCCCAGTCACACTTGCACACTGTATCCCAGTCACACTCGCACACTGTATCCCAGTCACACTCGCACACTGTATCCCAGTCACACTCGCACACTGTATCCCAGTCACACTCGCACACTGTATCCCAGTCACACTCGCACACTGTATCCCAGTCACACTCGCACACTGTATCCCAGTCACACTCGCACACTGTATCCCAGTCAGACTCGCACACTGTATCCCAGTCAGACTCGCACACTGTATCCCAGTCAGACTCACACACTGTATCCCAGTCAGACTCGCACACCGTATCCCAGTCAGACTCGCACACCGTATCCCAGTCAGACTCGCACACCGTATCCCAGTCAGACTCGCACACCGTATCCCAGTCAGGCTCGCACACTGTATCCCAGTCAAGACTCACACACTGTATCCCAGTCACGACTCACACACTGTATCCCAGTCACACTCACACACTGTATCCCAGTCAGACTCACACACTGTATCCCAGTCAGACTCGCACACTGTATCCCAGTCAGACTCACACACTGTATCCCAGTCACACTCGCACACTGTATCCCAGTCAGACTCGCACACTGTATCCCAGTCACACACCATATCCCAGTCAGACTCGCACACCGTATCCCAGTCAGACTCGCACACCGTATCCCAGTCAGACTCGCACACCGTATCCCAGTCAAGACTCACACACTGTATCCCAGTCAAGACTCACACACTGTAACCCAGTCAGACTCGCACACTGTATCCCAGTGAGACTCGCACACTGTATCCCAGTCAGACTCGCACACTGTATCCCAGTCAGACTCGCACACTGTATCCCAGTGAGACTCGCACACTGTATCCCAGTCAGACTCACACACTGTATCCCAGTCAGACTCGCACACTGTATCCCAGTCACACACCATATCCCAGTCAGACTCGCACACCGTATCCCAGTCAAGACTCACACACCGTATCCCAGTCAAGACTCACACACCGTATCCCAGTCAAGACTCACACACTGTATCCCAGTCAGACTCACACACTGTATGCCAGTCACACACCGTATCCCAGTCAGACTCGCACACCGTATCCCAGTCAGACTCGCACACCGTATCCCAGTCAGACTCGCACACCGTATCCCAGTCAAGACTCACACACTGTATCCCAGTCAAGACTCACACACTGTATCCCAGTCAGACTCACACACTGTATGCCAGTCACACACCATATCCCAGTCAGACTCGCACACTGCATCCCAGTCAGACTCGCACACTGTATCCCAGTCAGACTCGCACACTGTATCCCAGTCACACTCGCACACTGTATCCCAGTCACACTCGCACACTGTATCCCAGTCACACTCGCACACTGTATCCCAGTCAGACTCGCACACTGTATCCCAGTGAGACTCGCACACTAATCCCAGTGAGACTCGCACTGTATCCCAGTCAGACTCGCACACTGTACCCCAGTCAGACTCGCACACTGTACCCCAGTCAGACTCGCACACTGTACCCCAGTCAGACTCGCACACTGTACCCCAGTCAGACTCGCACACTGTACCCCAGTCAGACTCGCACACTGTACCCCAGTCAGACTCGCACACTGTACCCCAGTCAGACTCGCACACTGTACCCCAGTCAGACTCGCACACTGTACCCCAGTCAGACTCGCACACTGTACCCCAGTCAGACTCGCACACTGTATCCCAGTCAGACTCGCACACTGTATCCCAGTCAGACTCGCACACTGTATCCCAGTCACACTCGCACACTGTATCCCAGTCAGACTCGCACACTGTATCCCAGTCAGACTCGCACACTGTATCCCAGTCAGACTCGCACACTGTATCCCAGTCAGACTCGCACACTGTATCCCAGTCAGACTCGCACACTGTATCCCAGTCAGAGTCACACACTGTATCCCAGTCAGACTCACACTGTATCCCAGTCAGACTCTCACTGTATCCCAGTCAGACTCGCACACTGTATCCCAGTCAGACTCACACTGTATCCCAGTCAGACTCGCACACTGTATCTCAGTCAGACTCGCACACTGTATCTCAGTCAGACTCGCACACTGTATGCCAGTCAGACTCGCACACTGTATCCCAGTCAGACTCGCACACTGTATCCCAGTCAGACTCGCACACTGTATCCCAGTCAGACTCGCACACTGTATCCCAGTCAGACTCGCACACTGTATCCCAGTCAGACTCGCACACTGTATCCCAGTCAGACTCACACTGTATCCCAGTAAGAGTCACACACTGTATCCCAGTCAGACTCGCACACTGTATCCCAGTCAGAGTCACACACTGTATCCCAGTCAGACTCGCACACTGTATCCCAGTCACACTCGCACACTGTATCCCAGTCAGACTCACACACTGTATCCCAGTCAGACTCACACTGTATCCCAGTCAGACTCGCACACTGTATCCCAGCCAGACTCACACACTGTATCCCAGTCAGACTCACACTGTATCCCAGTCAGACTCGCACACTGTATCCCAGTGAGACTCGCACACTGTATCCCAGTCAGACTCGCACACTGTATCCCAGTCAGACTCGCACACTGTATCCCAGTCAGACTCACACACTGTATCCCAGTCAGACTCACACACTGTATCCCAGTCACACTCACACACTGTATCACAGTCAAACTCGCACACTGTATCCCAGTCACACTCGCACACTGTATCCCAGTCACACTCGCACACTGTATCCCAGTCAGACTCGCACACTGTATCCCAGTGAGACTCACACACTGTATCCCAGTCAGACTCGCACACTGTATCCCAGTCAGACTCACACACTGTATCCCAGTCAGACTCACACACTGTATCCCAGTCAGACTCGCACGCTGTATCCCAGTCAGACTCGCACACTGTACCCCAGTCAGACTCGCACACTGTATCCCAGTCAGACTCGCACACTGTACCCCAGTCAGAGTCACACACTGTATCCCAGTCAGACTCACACACTGTATCCCAGTCACACTCGCACACTGTACCCCAGTCAGACTCGCACACTGTATCCCAGTCAGACTCACACACTGTATCCCAGTCAGACTCGCACACTGTATCCCAGTCAGACTCGCACACTGTATCCCAGTGAGACTCGCACACTGTACCCCAGTCAGACTCGCACACTGTATCCCAGTCAGACTCGCACACTGTATCCCAGTCAGACTCGCACACTGTATCCCAGTGAGACTCGCACACTGTATCCCAGTGAGACTCGCACACTGTATCCCAGTCAGACTCGCACACTGTACCCCAGTCAGACTCGCACACTGTACCCCAGTCAGACTCGCACACTGTACCCCAGTCACGCTCACACACTGTATCCCAGTCAGGCTCGCACACTGTATCCCAGTCGCACACTGTATCCCAGTCACACGCGCACACTGTATCCCAGTCACACGCGCACACTGTATCCCAGTCAGACTCGCACAGTGTACCCCAGTCAGACTCGCACACTGTACCCCAGTCAGACTCGCACACTGTACCCCAGTCAGACTCGCACACTGTACCCCAGTCAGACTCGCACACTGTACCCCAGTCAGACTCGCACACTGTACCCCAGTCAGACTCGCACACTGTATCCCAGTCAGACTCGCACACTGTATCCCAGTCAGACTCGCACACTGTATCCCAGTCAGACTCGCACACTGTATCCCAGTCACACTCGCACACTGTATCCCAGTCACACTCGCACACTGTATCCCAGTCAGACTCGCACACTGTATCCCAGTCAGACTCGCACACTGTATCCCAGTCAGACTCGCACACTGTATCCCAGTCAGACTCGCACACTGTATCCCAGTCAGACTCGCACACTGTACCCCAGTCTGACTCGCACACTGTATCCCAGTCACACTCGCACACTGTATCCCAGTCAGACTCACACACTGTATCCCAGTCAGACTCACACACTGTATCCCAGTCAGACTCACACACTGTATCCCAGTCAGACTCGCACACTGTATCCCAGTCAGACTCGCACACTGCATCCCAGTCACACTCGCACACTGCATCCCAGTCACACTCGCACACTGTATCCCAGTCAGACTCGCACACTGTATCTCAGTCAGACTCGCACACTGTATCTCAGTCAGACTCGCACACTGTATCCCAGTCAGACTCGCACACTGTATCCCAGTCAGACTCGCACACTGTATCCCAGTCAGACTCGCACACTGTATCCCAGTCAGACTCGCACACTGTATCCCAGTCAGACTCGCACACTGTATCCCAGTCAGACTCGCACACTGTATCCCAGTCAGACTCGCACACTGTATCCCAGTCAGACTCGCACACTGTATCCCAGTCAGACTCACACTGTATCCCAGTAAGAGTCACACACTGTATCCCAGTCAGACTCGCACACTGTATCCCAGTCAGAGTCACACACTGTATCCCAGTCAGACTCGCACACTGTATCCCAGTCACACTCGCACACTGTATCCCAGTCAGACTCACACACTGTATCCCAGTCAGACTCACACTGTATCCCAGTCAGACTCGCACACTGTATCCCAGCCAGACTCACACACTGTATCCCAGTCAGACTCACACTGTATCCCAGTCAAACTCGCACACTGTATCCCAGTCACACTCGCACACTGTATCCCAGTCACACTCGCACACTGTATCCCAGTCAGACTCGCACACTGTATCCCAGTGAGACTCACACACTGTATCCCAGTCAGACTCGCACACTGTATCCCAGTCAGACTCACACACTGTATCCCAGTCAGACTCACTCACTGTATCCCAGTCAGACTCGCACACTGTATCCCAGTCAGACTCGCACACTGTACCCCAGTCAGACTCGCACACTGTATCCCAGTCAGACTCGCACACTGTACCCCAGTCAGAGTCACACACTGTATCCCAGTCAGACTCACACACTGTATCCCAGTCACACTCGCACACTGTACCCCAGTCAGACTCGCACACTGTATCCCAGTCAGACTCACACACTGTATCCCAGTCAGACTCGCACACTGTATCCCAGTCAGAGTCACACACTGTATCCCAGTCAGACTCTCACTGTATCCCAGTCAGACTCGCACACTGTATCCCAGTCAGACTCACACTGTATCCCAGTCAGACTCGCACACTGTATCCCAGTGAGACTCGCACACTGTACCCCAGTCAGACTCGCACACTGTATCCCAGTCAGACTCGCACACTGTACCCCAGTCAGACTCACACTGTATCCCAGTCAGACTCTCACTGTATCCCAGTCAGACTCGCACACTGTACCCCAGTCAGACTCGCACACTGTACCCCAGTCAGACTCGCACACTGTACCCCAGTCAGACTCGCACACTGTACCCCAGTCAGACTCGCACACTGTACCCCAGTCAGACTCGCACACTGTACCCCAGTCAGACTCGCACACTGTATCCCAGTCAGACTCGCACACTGTACCCCAGTCAGACTCGCACACTGTACCCCAGTCAGACTCGCACACTGTACCCCAGTCAGACTTGCACACTGTACCCCAGTCAGACTCGCACACTGTATCCCAGTCAGACTCGCACACTGTATCCCAGTCAGACTCGCACACTGTATCCCAGTCAGACTCGCACACTGTATCCCAGTCAGACTCGCACACTGTATCCCAGTCAGACTCGCACACTGTATCCCAGTCAGACTCGCACACTGTATCCCAGTCAGACTCGCACACTGTATCCCAGTCAGACTCGCACACTGTATCCCAGTCAGACTCGCACACTGTACCCCAGTCAGACTCGCACACTGTACCCCAGTCAGACTCGCACACTGTACCCCAGTCAGACTCGCACACTGTACCCCAGTCAGACTCGCACACTGTACCCCAGTCAGACTCGCACACTGTACCCCAGTCAGACTCGCACACTGTATCCCAGTCAGACTCGCACACTGTATCCCAGTCAGACTCGCACACTGTATCCCAGTCACACTCGCACACTGTATCCCAGTCACACTCGCACACTGTATCCCAGTCACACTCGCACACTGTATCCCAGTCAGACTCGCACACTGTATCCCAGTCACACTCGCACACTGTATCCCAGTCAGACTCGCACACTGTATCCCAGTCAGACTCGCACACTGTACCCCAGTCTGACTCGCACACTGTATCCCAGTCACACTCGCACACTGTATCCCAGTCAGACTCACACACTGTATCCCAGTCAGACTCACACACTGTATCCCAGTCAGACTCACACACTGTATCCCAGTCAGACTCGCACACTGTATCCCAGTCAGACTCGCACACTGCATCCCAGTCACACTCGCACACTGCATCCCAGTCACACTCGCACACTGTATCCCAGTCAGACTCGCACACTGTATCCCAGTCAGACTCTCACACTGTATCCCAGTCAGACTCGCACACTGTATCCCAGTCAGACTCACACACTGTATCCCAGTCAGACTCACACTGTATCCCAGTCAGACTCGCACACCGTATCCCAGTCAGACTCACACACCGTATCCCAGTCAGACTCGCACACTGTACCCCAGTCAGACTCGCACACTGTACCCCAGTCAGACTCGCACACTGTACCCCAGTCAGACTCGCACACTGTATCCCAGTCAGACTCGCACACTGTATCCCAGTCAGACTCGCACACTGTATCCCAGTCAGACTCGCACACTGTATCCCAGTCAGACTCGCACACTGTATCCCAGTCAGACTCGCACACTGTATCCCAGTCAGACTCGCACACTGTATCCCAGTCAGACTCGCACACTGTATCCCAGTCAGACTCGCACACTGTACCCCAGTCAGACTCGCACACTGTACCCCAGTCAGACTCGCACACTGTACCCCAGTCAGACTCGCACACTGTACCCCAGTCAGACTCGCACACTGTACCCCAGTCAGACTCGCACACTGTACCCCAGTCAGACTCGCACACTGTATCCCAGTCAGACTCGCACACTGTATCCCAGTCAGACTCGCACACTGTATCCCAGTCACACTCGCACACTGTATCCCAGTCACACTCGCACACTGTATCCCAGTCACACTCGCACACTGTATCCCAGTCAGACTCGCACACTGTATCCCAGTCACACTCGCACACTGTATCCCAGTCAGACTCGCACACTGTATCCCAGTCAGACTCGCACACTGTACCCCAGTCTGACTCGCACACTGTATCCCAGTCACACTCGCACACTGTATCCCAGTCAGACTCACACACTGTATCCCAGTCAGACTCACACACTGTATCCCAGTCAGACTCACACACTGTATCCCAGTCAGACTCGCACACTGTATCCCAGTCAGACTCGCACACTGCATCCCAGTCACACTCGCACACTGCATCCCAGTCACACTCGCACACTGTATCCCAGTCAGACTCGCACACTGTATCCCAGTCAGACTCTCACACTGTATCCCAGTCAGACTCACACTGTACCCCAGTCAGACTCACACACCGTATCCCAGTCAGACTCGCACACTGTACCCCAGTCAGACTCGCACACTGTATCCCAGTCAGACTCGCACACCGTATCCCAGTCAGACTCGCACACCGTATCCCAGTCAGACTCGCACACTGTACCCCAGTCAGACTCGCACACTGTACCCCAGTCAGACTCGCACACTGTACCCCAGTCAGACTCGCACACTGTATCCCAGTCAGACTCGCACACTGTATCCCAGTCAGACTCGCACACTGTATCCCAGTGAGACTCGCACACTGTATCCCAGTGAGACTCGCACACTGTATCCCAGTCAGACTCGCACACTGTACCCCAGTCAGACTCGCACACTGTACCCCAGTCAGACTCGCACACTGTACCCCAGTCACGCTCACACACTGTATCCCAGTCAGGCTCGCACACTGTATCCCAGTCGCACACTGTATCCCAGTCACACGCGCACACTGTATCCCAGTCACACGCGCACACTGTATCCCAGTCAGACTCGCACAGTGTACCCCAGTCAGACTCGCACACTGTACCCCAGTCAGACTCGCACACTGTACCCCAGTCAGACTCGCACACTGTACCCCAGTCAGACTCGCACACTGTACCCCAGTCAGACTCGCACACTGTATCCCAGTCAGACTCGCACACTGTATCCCAGTCAGACTCGCACACTGTATCCCAGTCAGACTCGCACACTGTATCCCAGTCACACTCGCACACTGTATCCCAGTCACACTCGCACACTGTATCCCAGTCACACTCGCACACTGTATCCCAGTCAGACTCGCACACTGTATCCCAGTCACACTCGCACACTGTATCCCAGTCAGACTCGCACACTGTATCCCAGTCAGACTCGCACACTGTACCCCAGTCTGACTCGCACACTGTATCCCAGTCACACTCGCACACTGTATCCCAGTCAGACTCACACACTGTATCCCAGTCAGACTCACACACTGTATCCCAGTCAGACTCACACACTGTATCCCAGTCAGACTCGCACACTGTATCCCAGTCAGACTCGCACACTGCATCCCAGTCACACTCGCACACTGCATCCCAGTCACACTCGCACACTGTATCCCAGTCAGACTCGCACACTGTATCCCAGTCAGACTCTCACACTGTATCCCAGTCAGACTCGCACACTGTATCCCAGTCACACTCGCACACTGTACCCCAGTCAGACTCGCACACTGTACCCCAGTCAGACTCGCACACTGTACCCCAGTCAGACTCGCACACTGTACCCCAGTCAGACTCGCACACTGTACCCCAGTCAGACTCGCACACTGTATCCCAGTCACACTCGCACACTGTATCCCAGTCAGACTCGCACACCGTATCCCAGTCAGACTCGCACACCGTATCCCAGTCAGACTCGCACACTGTACCCCAGTCAGACTCGCACACTGTACCCCAGTCAGACTCGCACACTGTATCCCAGTCAGACTCGCACACTGTATCCCAGTCAGACTCGCACACTGTATCCCAGTGAGACTCGCACACTGTATCCCAGTGAGACTCGCACACTGTATCCCAGTCAGACTCGCACACTGTACCCCAGTCAGACTCGCACACTGTACCCCAGTCAGACTCGCACACTGTACCCCAGTCACGCTCACACACTGTATCCCAGTCAGGCTCGCACACTGTATCCCAGTCGCACACTGTATCCCAGTCACACGCGCACACTGTATCCCAGTCACACGCGCACACTGTATCCCAGTCACACTCACACACTGTATCCCAGTCACACTCGCACACTGTATCCCAGTCACACTCGCACACTGTATCCCAGTCACACTCACACACTCTATCCCAGTCATACTCAAGAGTGTAATACATGAGATTCTATCACAGTCGCAGACTGTATCGCCAGAATGAATCCCAGTCTCAGTCGCAGACTGCACCTCGGTCTCAGTCGCAGACTGCACCTCGGTCACAGTCGCAGACTGCACCTCGGTCACAGTCGCTAGACTGCACCTCGGTCACAGTCGCAAGACTGCACCTCGGTCACAGTCGCAAGACTGCACCTCGGTCACAGTCGCAAGACTGCACCTCGGTCACAGTCGCGGACTGCACCTCGGTCACAGTCGCGGACTGCACCTCGGTCACAGTCGCGGACTGCACCTCGGTCACAGTCGCGGACTGCACCTCGGTCACAGTCGCGGACTGCACCTCGGTCGCAGTCGCGGACTGCACCTCGGTCGCAGTCGCGGACTGCACCTCGGTCGCAGTCGCGGACTGCACCTCGGTCACAGTCGCAGACTCCACCTCGGTCACAGTCGCAAGACTGCACCTCGGTCACAGTCGCGGACTGCACCTCGGTCACAGTCGCGGACTGCACCTCGGTCACAGTCGCGGACTGCACCTCGGTCACAGTCGCGGACTGCACCTCGGTCGCAGTCGCGGACTGCACCTCGGTCGCAGTCGCGGACTGCACCTCGGTCGCAGTCGCGGACTGCACCTCGGTCGCAGTCGCGGACTGCACCTCGGTCGCAGTCGCGGACTGCACCTCGGTCGCAGTCGCGGACTGCACCTCGGTCGCAGTCGCGGACTGCACCTCGGTCGCAGTCGCGGACTGCACCTCGGTCGCAGTCGCGGACTGCACCTCGGTCGCAGTCGCGGACTGCACCTCGGTCGCAGTCGCGGACTGCACCTCGGTCGCAGTCGCGGACTGCACCTCGGTCGCAGTCGCGGACTGCACCTCGGTCGCAGTCGCGGACTGCACCTCGGTCGCAGTCGCGGACTGCACCTCGGTCGCAGTCGCGGACTGCACCTCGGTCGCAGTCGCCGACTGCACCTCGGTCGCAGTCGCGGACTGCACCTCGGTCGCAGTCGCCGACTGCACCTCGGTCGCAGTCGCCGACTGCACCTCGGTCGCAGTCGCCGACTGCACCTCGGTCGCAGTCGCCGACTGCACCTCGGTCGCAGTCGCCGACTGCACCTCGGTCGCAGTCGCCGACTGCACCTCGCTCACAGTCGCAGACTGCACCTCGCTCACAGTCGCAGACTCCACCTCGGTCACAGTCGCAGGCTGCACCTCGGTCACAGTCTCAGGGGCAGACTCCACCTCGGTCACAGTCGCAGACTCCACCTCGGTCACAGTCGCAGACTCCACCTCGGTCACAGTCGCAGACTGCACCTCGGTCACAGTCGCAGACTGCACCTCGGTCACAGTCTCAGGGGCAGACTCCACCTTGGTCACAGTCGCAATCTATATACCCGTCACAGGCGGAGATTGTACTTCAGTCACAATTGCAGACTGCATACCCGTCACAGGCGTTGACTGTACGTCAGTCACAGGCGCAGACTGTATACCCATCACAGGCGCAGGCTGTATTCCCGATCGCAGTTGCAGAATGTATACCTGTCGCAGTGGCGGACTGTGTCCCCATCGCAATCGAGGCCCCAGTCGCCGATACTGATGCAGATTGTGTCTTAGTGCCATGTGCGAGCTGTTGGCGCCCTCTGTTGACGTGAACCTCAATGACTCTGATAGGATGCAGCTGTTTGCACCTGTACCAATCTGCATCCAGCGTGGAGCCTCTCAATTAGGTGGTAAATGAAGAACAGAATTTTCTTTCCTTTCTTAAAAAAAACATGTATTCTACAAGTTACAATTGGACGGCAAAGGCACTCTCGCTTTTTGTAGTTTATGTAGCAATTTATGACGTATTAAAAACGTGAGTCTGGTGGAGTAGATTTTCCAGTGTGGGAATATATAGTCTCTCTCTACCCCCCCCCCCCCCCCCCCCCCCAACAGTATGTTTTGCTGTTTTACTAGATACACCACAGGTGCTGAAAATAGATTCCTCCTCTCCAGGAGCACTGATCCCACGCCCATTCACTGCTTTGAACACTCCACATTTTCAGCCTCCAGTGCAGCAGCCGACACACAGCCCACTCGTGTTTATGTTTCTCTTTCAGCAAATGGAGCTGCTTGTTCTCAACAAACTGAAGTGGGACCTCGCCTCTGTGACCCCCCACGATTTCATTGAACACTTCCTCAGCAAGCTGCCGATCCGCAATGAGAGCAAGCAGATCATCCACAAGCATGCGCAGACCTTTGTGGCTCTGTGTGCGACAGGTAGGGAGCCTCTCTCGCTCAGTCAGACGTGTCGGGTCAGAATGGCGGGGGGGGGGGGGGGGGGGGGTTGGGTGGGTGCAGATCTTGTCCCAAATACGTCAGAGCCACACATTTCAATGGAGCACTTGGAGTCGTCGTATATTTCATTTGCATTGTGTAAATTGGCCTTGGCTGAAAATTGAACAATAACGCAGGAAGATTAAGATATACAGGCAAAATAATAGGATTGAAATAAGATTTGCCTTAAATGGATCGTGCTTTGTACCTGAAACCTGAAACCAAGGCAGTGCACCATATGGCACCCTGTATGTGATTCTTAACGGGTTATTGTTTTGGTGACATTTCTACTGTTGAAGTCCGTGCAGCTATAGCTGACTACCTTTAACTTCACCATTTTGAGAAAGGAGCAAAGATTATGTCAGGGTGTTATTCTATTTTTTATGCACAGATCCGATTCAGTGAGTTGTGTCTTAGGTTCTCTGCTATTTCCTGAACTACTATTAATCTTTTGTTACCATCATGCTCCTCGGCTATCTGAGCGTGACTGCTAGTGATTGGAAGCTAGTGCATAGAATCTATAATATACAGATTTTGCCAGAATTCAGTTTGGGTTGCTGGGGAATGTAAGCTCCCTGGAAGTGTAGCAGATGATATTACTCAATATCTACAGAAATTCAGCCCGTCAGGTCAATGGAAGTGTGTAAGATGCACATAAGTTCCTCCCACTCGCCTTCAGAACCCGATCAGCATCTAATTCTTTCTTCCTTGTGTTTATCGAGCTTTCCCTTAGATTAGCTTATATATATTTGACTGTTCGAGTGGCACACTAAATCATTTAAATTTAAACACACATCTTGCACCTGAACTCAACATTTTCCTCTCGGTAGCACAGAGGTTAGCACTGTTACTTCACAGCTGCAGGGACCCGGGTTCGATTCCCGGCTTGGGTCACTGTCTGTGCGGAGTCTGCGCGTTGTCCCCGTGTCTGCGTGGGTTTCCTCCGGGTGCTCCGGGGTTTCCTCCCACAAGTCCCGAAAGTCATGCTTGTTAGGTGAATTGGACATTCTGAATTCTCCCTCTGTGAACCCGAACAGGCGCCGGAATGTGGCGACTTGGGACTTTTCACAGTAACTTCATTGCAGTGTTAATGTAAGCCTACTTGAGAAAAACATAAAGATTTATTATTACAATGCTAACTTGCATACTGTACTTGGGTTAGAGTCATGGAAACTCCCCAGTCTTAACGGCCTGGAGGCTAAAACAATACCAGAATTACTTGAGTCCTGTTTTTCACCAACATTTCTGTCCGCTTCCTTGCCCCCTAACGGCACGGGTTGCTTGTAGGAGATCCACGGACGTCCTGCTCCCTCTTTCACTTTTCATTGTGTGAGTTGCCGATACAAATTTCGGAAGGGTGTCCATTCAGCTGAGCTAGGTGCTTACCATGCACGTTGCAGTGAGTGGTTCCAAAGCAATCCGAAGCAACAACACTGTTCATTTAAAAATCAGATCTACTTGCTTGCCTAAGGTTGACGATTTGAGGCCCTTTCTAGTCTACTGCCCGAGAGGAGCTAAAGCACGTGCTGGGATTAAACGCAGAACCTTCCTGGCCTTAAAGCCCAAGATACGGACTAGTTAAGCACATGGACCATTGTGAAAACCCCTCAATGTTGTGTTCTTCTCCCTGTATCCTCCCAGTCAGACCACACCACAGGTGACTTGCTTGATGCTGGCAAGCACGCCCTCTAATGGACATTCGCATCAAATGCAAATAGGGACTGGTGCAAACATTTGATCTCAGGCTGCGGACTGCCGTCTCTCTTTCATTATCTCATTTTTGAATCCATGTCACTTTGAGGAATCCGCGTCTCGCTTAAATCTGGCAACACGACCGCACAGCAGTTGGATTTTCAGTTGCAGGTGTCAGCTGCCAGTTGTTGGTGGCTGGCGCAGACCTGCCAAGCCAGCCCGGGTGCAGAGCAGGCGCAGTCTGGGGCCGCCTCGTGTATGAGAGGCAACTCGACAGACCGAGATTTTAAAACATCTCGAGAACAGAACGCTTCATCCAATTGGAGCCAACTGACGTGAATTAATTTTGAAGCAAGTGCGTTTCACTTGGGTCGAAACACCCAATGGCAGATAGCGAATCAACGTCCCTGAAACCATAATTAAAATAAATGGCACCAGTCACATTCACCCGGCAGTGAATCTGCTTTGTGCTCCGCTAAGGGGGTTGACAAAGTTTTGCTTTTAATCAAGATTCTGTTATTATTCACATCCTTTACAGAGTAACAACATTTCAGTCATGACCCAAAGGAAATGGATAATTGTCAGTGTGCGAGCCAGGAGTTTGCAAAGTCGGAAGAATTTTGTGTTCAGAGAACAAAAGTTACAGTTTAAAAAAAGTAACCCGAGGAATTTGTGGGAAGGCCGGAGATGGGTCATTCCTGGTTAGGGTGTGGTGCGAAAGCCGTTGAAGCTAGTGCACAAAGTGGAAGGAAGGTGATTGGGGGGGGGGGGGATTGTTGCCTTTCTTTATTCACGCACCCCGGAAACGTTGGCCCTTCCATTGACTTTCAGGGGGTGGCGAAGCATTTTAAAGAAAAATATTTGTACCAGGTTGAGCTGTGCTTTGCTGTGCCAGCAGTTACAATGCAGGAACAAATCAGGACAGTTCAAAGGTTGAGCATTGCTGACATTCCAGTACTTTGATCAATGGCTCCAGTTACTACTTATTTGTGGCGGTGGGTGGAAATCGGCGAGCCTCAAGCACAGCATTTACCCCCTCGGCAATTGACAGAACGCATAAATGGAAGCACTGAAGTAATTATCCGTTACAAAAGATTGAACAAGGACTTGGGAGGAAGGGTGGGTGGGGGGGTGGGGATGATTTTAAAAGACTTTTAATGGAAGGGATTACATTCAAGGTGATGTTGAGCAGAATCCCTTTTGTGCAGCCTGTGAATTGTCTGTTTAATAGAGCTGGATTTTGCGAAAGGCTGCGGTAGGTCAAAAGAAATGACTAGTGTTGTTTGAAGTTAACACATAATTGCCGCTAATGAACAGATCTTGGCACGGCTAAGTGATGCTGGGGTAACTGTTAAAAAGAAATGTTTTGAGTTCCCAAAAGTTTGAACGGCAGCCTGAACTCCCAAATAAAGAATTCGCAATCAGGCCGGTGCAGGTTTTTAGTTGCCTATTTCTAATAATTATACAGTTTAAAATTTGACTACTTGATGTTGACGACACGGACTTGAAACAACTGCACCTCCGCCGTTCTGTCAATCTCGGTACCACTTCAAGAATGTGGCTTGTCGGGACCCGTCATATTTCCCCGGCGGATTTCTCTGTGAGCAGTTTTGATTTGCCCGAATGAAAGGTTTTCATTCATGGCTCCCAGCTCCGGGTTCTGACGGCACTACTTCATGTAGAATTGAAGGAGTGGCCCGTCCTGTTTGGGTTCCCCCTCTCCCCTCCCCAGCCGCCTCTTGTTTTTAAGAAAGAGCTCCAGCCTCCTGCTGTCTGCCTCCCGGGTGGCTGGGCATTCTTCTCACACACAACTCTGAAGTTGTTTATTCCTTTCAGATGAAGTCTCACGATAGGCTCGGAGGGGATGTGCGTTTGAATTGGTGTGGCGACGGTGAGGGGGGGGGGGGAGCTTTGGCGGGGGTGAGGGGGTGGCCTCCTCCCCCTCGCTCTCCCCCTGCCTTTCCTTTTGTTCGCATGTCAGGTCCGATTCATCTCGCTGCGCGGAACCCTGTCCCTGCACACACAATAGCGCAGGACGAGGCAATGGGAGGTTGACAGTAATGCCACACTCTTCACTTTGGGACACCCAATTACAAGGCAAAGTCACCCCTCATTAATATGCTGAAATTAGTGGCGTCCGGTACAAATAATTCCTTGTTGTGTTGTGACAAAAGGGCGGACCATGCTGTTTGTCTCGAGCATAAAAGTGGACACAGAAATGTGTTTGTTTAGGCTTCACCGTCACAATTCTGCCTCCGTAGATGTTGGCCAAAGTGGGGCACGGGTATCCAGGCTCGCTCCGAAAGTCCCCCCTTTCTCCCCCTCCCCACACACAAACACACACACACACATACACACACACTCGCCTCCCTCCCTCCAGATTTGAAGGGCGCTTATCGCCGTGACACGGCTCACAAAAGACCCATGGCAGTGGTCTCGAGCGTGGACCTACAGCGATGCAGTCTGGCAGCGGGATTGGCCTTCTGTCAGCATGGTGTCAGGCCAGAAGGCCGCTGACTGCCTGCCAAGTTCTGGAGGCCCTAAGTGGTACATTCGGGTTTATCGCTGTTTGCTGTTACTTTCTCTCCGAGGTGCTAGATGTATCATTCTCACTGGTTTTCTCTTTTGCAGACGTCAAATTTATATCGAATCCACCCTCCATGATAGCTGCTGGCAGTATGGCCGCAGCCATCCATGGCCTCCACTTGGGTAACAACAACAATTTTCTCTCCTATCAACCCCTCACAGACTGCCTATCACAAATCATCAAATGTGATCCGGTAAGTGTTGTCAGTTTCAAAATTTCTGTTACTAAAAACCAATCTCCCTAAGAGTAAAATGCAGTTTCCAGGAGGGCATTTGATAAATAATTGCAAGTTTTTTTTTAAAAATGTGCAAGGATGTGGGAGTGGAACAAACTGTATACTTTTCCAAGGAGCTAGAACGATGGGCTGAACGACCTCTTTTTCGCGCTTCGTCTTCCCAAGAGTTTGCACCTTCCCTTCAGAATTGCGATGACTTCATCTCCTGTCCCAGCATCATTGTATTCCTGCAACATATTGTTGCTTTCATTAATGGGAATTCTTGCCTGTTTAGTTGTTTTTGTGTTCAGGGTTGAACTAATTCGAGGCACAATTGGTTGCTCTGCTGTCCTCTCAAATGCCCCTGAACTGGAGGGCGGTTAGGGACGGGCAATAAACGCTGGCCCAGCCAACAACGCTCACGTCCTGTAAAATGAACATATTTCTTAAAAAACGCCTCAGCAAATGCTTGACGGTGGCACGTACTCATCGGGAGAATGTGTTTCTCATTCTGCTTTACTGAAGCGACATGGCAGTGTGTCAAATAAAGTTTGAGCATATTTCTTCCTGTCCCTGTGAAAGCTGTTTTTAGGATACAGTTCCACACTTATCAAGTGACCCGGGGGTGAATGTTGGCCACTTAATTGAACCATATTGAGGAGCAGTTTCCACAAGAAGGGTAGCTCCCGCCACTATCAAACGTTCAGCTAATGGCCATTGGTTGAGGGAACAGGATTGGGTGTGCCTGATGCAGTTGCTCCTGCTAGCGTTGGACTTCGAGGTCAACTGTGGCAACCAAGAGGGCGACACGGTGGCACAGTGGTTAGCACTGCTGCCTCACGGCGCCGAGGGCCCAGGTTCGATCCCGGCCCCGGGTCACTGTCCGTGTGGAGTTCACACATTCTCCCCGTGTCTGCGTGGGCCACACCCCCACAACCCAAGAATGTTGCAGGGTAGGTGGATTGGCCACACTAAATTGCCCCTTAATTGGAAAAGAAATTGAGTACGCTAAGTTTTTTTTTAAAAAAAACCCCGTGGCAACCATGCCTCTTCCTTATCAATACCTAAGGAATCAGGAATTGAATTTTCTGGTGTGACCTGCTCCAAGCAATGGGGAGCACATACAACTTAAGTTCGATGCATTTAATATGTAATTAGATTTAGTCATGGCTGCGAAGAAGTACTACAGAATCATAAAAGTATACTTATCCATACTGCATTGCGGGTGTTAATGATTAAAGCTTTTCAGTCAAAAATTAATAAAGCTTTAGTGAGTGTGAAATGCCCTGATAGGGAGGTCCAGAATGAAAAGATTTGAATAGTTCAGCAATAATAGCCATGTTGTGTACTTGTAACTCTTCTGCGCTCAATAGAACAATAGCTTTGTGATGTGTGACTTCTTAGTGGCCATTCACCAATTAATAGTGTATCAGTAGAGACGGGCAGAGGGTTAAGCTTAAAAGGAAATGGCTCATAAGAAATGAGATAAATGGGACTCATGGTGTGGCCTGTATGTGTGGCCTGTAACCTGACACCTCTTCATGTCAAGTGGAGCCAACCTCTTTTATTCGAGGTTTCCTAATGATCTGAGTCCAATTTTATTACACCTTGCACCTATGCTGCAAAAGTGATTGGCCAGGCGGCCGAGTGGTGACATTCTCTCATTGTTGAAGCAGATATTTGACTGATTTACGCTGCAGCTTTGTCCTGCCTGGCTGGACAGCAGGAGATGTGCCTCAGTAGGAATTGGGCAATAAAGCAGTCAGGGATCAATTGGCTGAGGAAGATGACTTTTTCTTTTCCAAACAAGTGGAGGCTAAATGCAAATGTGTGGCACAGGGATGTGTGATCTCAAATGCAGAGATCTGCCTTTGTTTGTCCATTACAAAGCAGCAGCCCAACATTGTGTTAGGTCAAGAGTTCTGCGTCAGAATTAACTTTAGCAGCACTCCACAAGGACCCAACACTATGGGCCTGAAAGCAAAGATTGTGTTTCCAATCAGTGTTGTAATGACAAATGTTTGAGAACGGTACACCAAATAAGTGGACGTCATTGCTTCTACAGAGTTGGCACGTGGGGCAATAATTAGACCGATTTACATGATGTACTGAACTAATAGTTAAGACTGGAGCTGCACTTTTCCATGTCTCTGTCCAAGAATTAGTCCCATCGAATCGAAGCCAGCAGAAGGCAGAACAAGATATTTCTAGTAAGAAGTCTGACAACACCAGGTTAAAGTCCAACAGGTTTATTTCAAACACTAGCTTTCGGAGCACCGCTCCTTCCTCAGGTGAACCCACAGCAACCCTCCTTCATTCACCTGAGGAAGGAGCAGCGCTCCGAAAGCTAGTGATTCGAAACAAAGCTGTTGGACTTTAACCTGGTGTTGTAAGACTTCTTACTGTGCCCACCCCAGTCCAACGCCGGCATCAAAGATATTTAACCATTGTTTGCTTCTGCGCACGACGCTATTGGTTGGTAACAAACTTGAGGCAGACACAGTGTGTAGCCCAGTGGTTGTCTGGGTGGTTTGACCAATTCTTCATAATATACGGCCGGCACGGGAACACAGTGGTTAGCACTGTTGCTTCACAGCTCCAAGGTCCCACGTTTGATTCCCAGTTTGGGCCATGGTTTGTGTGGAGTCTGCAAGTTCTCCCCCCATCGGCGTGGGTTTCCGCCGGGTGCTCCGGTTTCCTCCCACAAATCCTGAATGACGTGCTGTTGGGTGAATTGGACATTCTGAATTCCCCCTCTGTGTACCCGAACAGGCGCCGGAATGTGGCGACTAGAGAATTTTCACAGTAATTTCATTACAGTGTTAATGTAAGCCTACTTGTGACACTAATAAAGATTATTATTTATAGTGCAGTACGATGGCGCAGTGGCTAGCACTGCTGCCTCATGGCGCCAAGGTCCCAGGTTCGATCCCGGCTCTGGGTCACTGTCCATGTGGGATTTGCACATTCTCCCCGTGTTTGTTTGGGTTTCGCCCCCACAACCCAAAGATGTGCAGGGTAGGTGAATTAGCCACGCTAAATTGCCCCTTAATTGGAAAAAATGAATTGGGTACTCTAAATTAATTTTTTTAAAGATTATTATTTATTGATCGTAGGAAATCGGCTTTATGCGATTTCTGTCTGTGTTGCACTTGGCCAATGATGCAGCATGAGATATTAACAGTGATTCTGATGCTGCATTTCAGTTGTGCATTCACCAAGATACCAGGAGTGAAGTAAGTAAGTAACCCCCGCCCAACACAGCAAGAAACTAATCTAAATAAAAGCAAATTACTGTGGATGCTGGAATCTGAACCAAAAGAGAAAATGCTGGAAAATCTCAGTAGGTCTGGCAGCATCTGTAGAAACTAATCTGATTAGAGCCCTTCCCTTTGCAGCCACCCAGACCGTTGCTTGCTATCAATATTTAATGAGAGCGACATTGAGTGGAGTGAGTGACCAAAATAATCCTGTTGGTTTCCCCGCTGGGCAGTTTTGGATAGGTCTGAATTATTGTCATTTTCCTAATTCTCCAGTAATTTGAATTGTAAGTAAGAATTTAGTGCCTGAAAAATATTGAATTGGACTGTATATGCATAGCCCTTAATTTTGGATTCTAGAATGTAAATTGAATTGAACACTGTTGAATAGAATTTTAACTGATTGGCTATCTAGAATGAAGATTAACTGGACTTTCCAATACTTACAATAGTACAATGTGCACCTACACACCTAAGTGAAAGGGAGAAAATATCACCTGTGTCTATAGTGTGCCTTGGCTTCGGGCTCAGTCACCTTAGCACTGGGTCTAATTTCCTGTTTTCACTTTGATCACTGGTAATTGGAGCCCAAATTAAGCATAATTGGGAGATTGGGAGCCTTGGGCAGTTTTACGGAGAGAGAGAAAAAAAAATCTTCGCACCCATTGTGCAAGCACCGTGAATTTGTTAGGTCCGATCAAGTTTCCAGGAACCCTGATTGTCTTTAGCTTAATCTTTTGAACTGCCCACACACCTTAGATTAGGCATCTGTTATTCTGAAGAGATCCGCGATGTGAGAACATTAAAAAACAAACATACAACCCTTTATTTGGGACACTGCCCCCCCACCCCCCCCCCCCCCCCCCCTCCCCACACACACACCTCCCAACACAAATCCTCTTTACAGAAAGATGTTCAACAGCATGAGAGAAATACAGATTTAATTTCAAGTAAGATATTCCAAAGTGTGGAAAAAGTGCCCTAGTCCTTTCATTGGAGGTGCCCTTTATTCACACTGGGGGGAGGGAGAAAGAAAGTTATTTTTCAATGAATTCAAACATCCTGACATATCCCAAGAAATAATAATAATCTTTATTGTCACAAGTAGGTTACATTAACATTGCAGTGAAGTTACTGTGAAAATCCCCTAGTCGCCAGCACCTGTTTGGTACACAGAGGGAGAATTCAGAATGTCCAATTCACCTAACAAGCACGTCTTTCGGGACTTGTGGGAGGAAACGTCCAGACTCCGCACAGACTGTGACCCAAGCCGGGAATCAAATCCGGGTCTCTAGCACTGTGAAGCAACAGTGCTAACCAATGTGCTACTGTGCTGCCTTGGTGGTACCGAGCACCACACTGCGATGGGGAATGGGCACCTTCAAAATCAGCTCTGCTCTGACCCGTCTGAACCTCCAGCGATGGGGTATCAGTGAAGGCGGTGGCATCTCACGGTAAGAATCAGCCACACCAGGGTTCTTGGTGACGGCTAGTTGCCACCTGGTTGCGTGCCTCCCTCTTTCATCACCCCCTGTGTCTCCAGAAAGCTTCTCGTGTTGTTTCCTTTTACAAGATGAGAATAACCGAAGGCGAAACCTCCAAGCAGTGGATGGGAGTTTTGGAACAAAACCTGGATAATGTGGGAGGCTTACAGCGGGTGTTTGTGTCCCTTCCCACCAGCGGGATCTTCCTGTCCAACCGAAACCCCCCCCCCCTGGCAGGTTCCCTGGCGGCGAGACTGCGTGTGGAGGGAGGTGGTGGCCAGTGTCAAGTTGCCTCTGCCAGGGGTAGGGGGGGGGGGGGGGGATTCCCACCCTCACCCTCGCCCTTAATATTTCAACCCTTTTTCCTCTTTCCATTTCTGAAGTTGGTGATTTGTGCTGGAATATGGACTCGTGCAGCCCAATCTAGAGACTTGCCTTTCTGGGTGGAGTCGGGGGCGGGGGTAGGTAGGTTGTTCCAGGTAAACCCGTCTTTACCTGGCACATGCACGGCGCATGATTGTGCTGTGGCCCAGGTTTATCGCGATGCCTTCCCCCTGCCTTCAAATTTCAGCCCAGTGTTCCCGACACCACCCATCACACCCCTGGCCCCAACATGATTTGAAATCAGCAAACTCGAGCCAGATTGTTTAGAAAAACAACCTTAAAATAAAACAACTGTGGGACCCTGCTGGTCTAAATAGCTTAAACTGCGTGGACATTTACCGTGGAATAGTTAACCACTTTAACGGTTGCAAATTTGCAGCTTTACATCATGGCTCCTACTCCATACTGATACATAAATAAAGTCCGATGCAGGGGCAGCACGGTGGCGCAGTGGTTAGCACTGCAGCCTCAAGGCGCCGAGTCCCAGGTTCGATCCCGGCTCTGGGTCACTGACCGTGTGGAGTTTGCACATTCTCCCCGTGTATGCGTGGGTTTCACCCCCACAACCCAAAGATGTGCAGGGTAGGTGGATTGGCCACGCTAAATTGTCCCTTAATTGGAAAAAATGAATTGGGTGCACTAAATTTATTTAAAAAAAAACAAATTTAAAAGAAATAAAGTCAGATGGAAAGATAGATCATAAATACACCATAGGCTGTTTGGGTGAATGTTCCCGTTTCTGTACCGTCAATATGAGTTTAACATTAATCAAACCAGAGCTAACCTTTCATCAGTTAATCAAACATTCTTGCCTCTTCTGCATCCGATACATCCATGTGCAAAACAAGGCGAGTGACTGCTCTGGGGTGTGTATGCTGCGATTTTCCTCTGGTTTCAGTGCCAGTGGATGTGAGAACAGAATTAAAATGGTTCTCTCAATGGCTGAAGGAGGTTCTAGGTGTGATGCTGACCACCTGAGTGTTCAGTCAGCGGGACATTGCACATGGCGACCCGGGCACTCAACTCCTTTTGGCTGCTTTGAATTAGCTGTTGGGCCACTGAGTCTCCACGTGAATCTTGGATGACCCTGAGCTCCCAATGGATGGAAAGCTCCCAGTGATGCAGTGCTTGACCAGGACAGATTAAGGTGATCGTGTCTGGTCGGCACAGAGTTGACCTTTATGCAGCTAGATGATGGGGGGGGGGGATACAATGAGGGTGATAATTAAATGCAAACAAATTCAGGAGAATCCTCTACCCAGAGAGTGGTGTATGTGTAAATCGCCACCTTGGCGGTAGTTGGGGTGAATAGCATAGACACATTTTAAGGGAAACTAGAGGAACACATGAGGGCGAAAGCAGATGTAAATGGGGGGGGAGGATTTTGTGGGACATAATGAGTGAATGGTCTCTTTCTGTGCCATTATTACAGTCCATGGCACATTGTGAATGGAAATTCTCCACTTGAGTGAAGTTCTGGAAAGCTGTCACCAGCTTTGGAGAACTGTAAACTGACATTGACCAATGCCTTCAGGTGAAGAGAGACTTAAAGCGGAGGAAAATGGAGCGAAACCTGATGCTTATTTTCAAACACTACGGGCTGGATTCACCGTTTCTGTGGCTACGTGCGGAGGATCTGTGGTATTTTACGTCAAAAAAATCTGCGCCGCCTCCTTACCGATCCTACGACCGGTGAGGGGTTAGCAGCCACACCACGTAAAACTCCCGGCTCCCACGATATAAACGGCCGGAGAATGGCTGGATCCATGGGCACGCATGCGCACGGCGACGACCTGCAACGATCGCGCCGTAAACCGTGGCGCCGGCAGTGCGCAGACCCCACCTGCCAGCTAGTGCCCCCCTGGCCACACCCCACCAGTCCCCTCCGCCCTCGCAGCAACCCCCCACCCCACCCCCGCCGGCCAGCAGCATGGCTCCCAGCCGTGGTGGCGCTGGATACAGTCCGCAGCCGCCACGCCCGGTTCCCAACCGTCGAGACCACACATCAACCGTGTGGTCGGGAACTCGGCCCATCGGGGGCGGAGCATCAGGGGGGCCTTCAGGTGACGCGCTGAGACTGTCCCAATGGAGTGCGGTGCGTGACGCAATGATGACATTTCTGAGGGGGCGGAGACTCGCACACCGGCACCGCCCTCTATTTGGGCATCAAAAGGGATTCCCTGCCAAGTTGCTGATTACGATATTGGCGTCGGGCAACGGATAATCCCGCCCTACATGTTTCTCTGAAAACGTGGCTAATGCGGCGTTTACATATGAGCTATTTCTCAGGCATTCGTGGATTTGAAGCGTCAGCCAAGTAATGGTTTTGCCCATTGGAGAAAAGAGGATCCCAAGTATCCCAAATCCAGCAGATTTACAAGCTCACCTCTTGTTGGCAGAGCACGTTTGCTCCTGAGGAGGAATGTTGCAGCCTGGAATCCTGCGATCAGGAATTGAGCACCTGCTCTCAGCTGACACGCCAGTATTATTCTTCAGATGACATGTGAAAGCAACATCCCTGTCTCCCATGCAAAGTGATTTCAAGTCAACGCGAAAGATCCCGTGACACTTGTGAAAAGGCATTTATATTCTCCCTTGCCCAGTGTCACTGAAAACCAATTAACCAGCCGGTCAAGTGGATGGAAATTTATTGGATTATTGTGGTGTGCGCAGAATAGCTGATTTATGCCTGTATTTCAGAAATAAATCATTGTGAAGTGCTTTTTGAGTTGTGCAAATGTCTTTGCAAATAATAACCCAATCATTGAGGTGATGGGATAAAAGGTTGGAGGTAATGTTTCCCTCTTTTTGACTCTTGCCTGTCCTTGGCCACAAATGTTTATTCCACCCCCCCCCTCCCCCCCCAGCAATGGTTTTTGTCAGGTTGTTTTAGTTTTTTTGCCATTCTTTCGCAAGTCTCCGGCAAGCACAATGTAATTCTTTCAGCTAGAATCCGAGGTTGTTTTTGAGCAAATCCGTGCTTTACATACCAAATGTCATAGGTCCTAGGTGCGTTTGCTATTGCTGCTTTGTGGATGTGTTTGATGTTGGACTCGAGGTCATTTTCTGTGTAATCATCAAGAGATAGCCATCAGTGCTGTTTGGGAAATGGTGAGGAAGTTAATAGACAGGCATTCCATTGTCACTCTGACTAAATAAGCCCTGGGAAAGGTTTAAAGGAATAACTGAGGCGACCTCTGTCCTTTTTAAGCCTGTAGTCCAGTCCCTGACACAACATGATTGATGATGCCGTCCGTGTCTGTGCTAAAGTAACGCTACACTGATACTCTGAAGCCCAGTGTCTTACCTCAGCGCTGCATGTGGTTGGGGTGAAATAGGGAGAGGAAACTGCACATGAAGCATATTAGTTGAAGTGTGTACAGAGAGAATAAAGTGACAATCTGAGGCTGCAGAATAATGCCCTTTCTCCCACAAATGCCATTGGTTTCCAGTCATGCACATCATAACAGAAGGCATTAATTTATCATTTGAGGAGTGCTTTGACTGCAAGGATTGACATGCCAGAGGTTAAAAGAAAATGAGGGGGAAAGGTCACATCGCGATGAGCTGGCAACAAAAAAAAAATGCTCAGGCAGATGGATTGATTTTGCACACAGCAGCGAACAATTCTATAATTATTGTTTTTACATTTTATCAGAGAAACTCTGCTAATAGTGTGGATGGTTTCCACTGGGATTGATCGGCATAGGCAACACCAATCCTACAGCAGCAAAATATCATTGTGCTCTTATATTTTTCCACTGAAACCGCATCTGGAGGCTTTGCTGCTCTTTAGTTCTCCAAAGTGAGCTTACACCTCAACGGCCTCAGTAGTAGAAACATGAATTGACCAGGCAATCACCTTGACTCCTGTCCGCCAGCTCTCTGGAATCTGTGCTTTTCTCCAATTCTTTTTTTTTAACAAACAATTGTATTGAGGTATTTTAGGCATATAGATAAAGTGACATTGTACAGTACGAAAAAGAAGTCAAGACACAAATTAAATATAGTGCAAACCACGGCTCTGTTTAGGCACGGACCTGCCTCAATATCCCCCTACTCTACTCTACACTACCCCATTCCCCCCCCCTGCTGATGCTTACTCCTGCGAAGAAGTCAATAAATGGCTGCCACCTTCAGGCGAACCCTAGTAGCGAACCTCTCAAGGCGAACTTGACTTTCTCTAGGCCAAAGAAGCTCGCCATGTCCGATAGCCATACCTCAGCCCTCGGGGGCTTTGAGTCCCTCCATGCTGACAGTATTCGTCGCTGGGCTACCAGGGAAGCAAAGGCCAGAACGTCGGCTTCTCTCTCTTCCTGGAATCCCGGGCCCTCCGAAACCCCAAAGAATGCCACCTCCGGGCTCATTACCACCCCAGTTTTCAATACCCGGGACATGACATCTGCGAATCCCTGCCAGTAGCCCCCGAGTTTAGGGCACGACCAGAACATGTGTACATGGTTAGCCGGCCCTCCGCCGCATCTAGCACAATCGTCCTCCAGCCCGAAGAATCTGCTCATCCGGGCCACCATCATGTGGGCCCGGTGCATGACCTTAAACTGGATCAGGCTGAGCTTGGCGCATGTTGCGGTCGTGTTTACTCTTCCACCCAGATACCGTCCTCCAGCTCCCCCCCCAACCCAGCGCGAGCTCCTCCTCCCCACTTATGCTTCAGGTTCTCGGTCTGCGTATCCGCAGCTCCTATTAGTTCCTTGAAGACGTCTGAAACTCTACCCTCTCCCACCTCTCCCCTAGAAACTACCCTGTCCTGCCTCCCCTTCGGTGGGAGACGTGGGAAGGACGGCACCAGCCTGCATACAGAATCCCACACCTGTAAGTATCTAAAGTCGTTCCCTCTTGCCAGCCCAAACTTCTCCTCCAGCGCCCTCATGCTCAGAAAGCTCCCTTCCAGGAACAGATCCCCCATCCTCACAATCCCCGCCCTCCTCCACAGTCGATACAGTTGTTCCCCGGGACAAATAGGTGGTTGCCGCAGATTGGGGTCCACATCGATGCTCTTACCTCCCCTACATGCCTCCTCCACTGGCCCAAGATCCGAAGAGCCGCCACCACTATCGGGCTGGTGGAGTACCGTGCCGGCGGAAGCGGCAGAGGCACCAGGGCTGCTAAGCTAGTGCCCCTGCATGAAGCAGCCTCCATCCGCTCGCAAACCGACCCCGCACCCACCATCCGTTGCGTTTCTCCAATTCTGCACATCCCCAATTTCCATCACTCTACCATTGGCGGCTGTACCTTCAGCTGCCTTGGGGCGCTAAGGTCTGGAATTCCTTCCCTAAAGTTCCCTGACTCTCTTCCTCCTTTTAAGATGCTCTTTGAACCCACTGTCGAAGCTGTCATTTTTGCTAATACAGGGTTTAAATGTTGCTTATTTATGTTGTGAGATGTATTACTGTCTTAAAAGCGCTTCATGGTTTAATTATTCCCCCCCCTTTTGTTTGGCTGTCTTTACACAGGATTGTTTACGGGCCTGTCAAGAACAGATCGAGTCACTTCTCGAGACGAGTCTGCGCCAGGTACAACACAACAGCATATCCCCAGAAACAAAGACTGTAGAAGATGAATTGGACCTCTCCTGCACACCAACTGACGTGCGAGATGTGAACCTATGATGACTGACGAGTGGTCGCTGCCAATTTTGCAAGGAAATGCTCGCTATATATAAATATATATATATATTAAAACCACACCATGACCTCCCCTCCAATATCTCCACGTTTTTTTTTTAAAAGAAGGGAAGTGCTTCCTTTTTGCTTTCAATGCTCAAGTCCCTTCACCATGCATTAAAATATGAAATAGTCGGAAACTGATTGTTTTAAAGAGCAGAAAAGAGAAGGCGATTGCATAGCCAGACACGCGTTATGCTACAAAATACATGCAGATTATATGAGACGTTAATGAAAGTGTTTTTATATACAAAAATTGTGTTTATGCTTCTGAGTTTATAATAATAGACAATAGAAAATGTCATTGGGGAGGTAATAGATTTGATTTTTTTTTTGAGTGTGAATGAACCATTTTTAATGTAGAAGAGGGTTGTAGGTAGTAATGATTTTTTCTATTTTACAAAAAAAAGGAAAAAAGTGGAAAAAATGCATAGCTTTTACAGCAGTCTCTAGGCTTTTCTATATCTGCTTGTATATGTGTCTAGTCACTTTATAATCGGTTTTGTCCAGATGTTTATATGATTATTTAGTGTTTATCCTCTTCACCTTATAAATGGTTGATGTAACCCATCGGTGTACCTTAGATATCAGCATTATTACATGTATTCTTTGGAATCTGTGCGTTACCTGTGTGCATAAGGCTCTCTTGAGTGCCAGCTAATTATTGCTTGCGCAGGATCATTCTGCTACTCGTGAATGAGTACATAATTATACACACACTTACTAATGCTATAGTATCTTTTTTTTTTTTAAAGTCTTTGTGTCTTTTAATTTTATTTTTTTTGGCAGAAGAGACTATGTAAATAGAAGGCTGGCCGGAGTAGTCGACTCATTCTGGCCAACCAGTGACAGCTTTTAACCCACGGCCTCTGTTTTATTTTTCTCTTTTCTCAAACCATTCCATTTCAAAGCACTTTCGGTCAATAGATTAAAAGAAAAACCCTCTCTCTGTGTGGAAATTTTTTTTTTTTTTAAAGAAGTTTTTAAAAAATGGAATGGTTTAGAAATATTAAAGTGCTTGTGTGTTTGCAAGGCAAGTTATGTGGACTATGGTGTTCGAGAGGGAAATGGAACTTGGATTGTGACATTCCAGTGAATGGTAACTACATTCCAAAAACTGCTGGCATCAGTGAATTATAGAAAGAACAGTGTTTAGAAATCTTTCATGTGCCAATTAATTTATAAATGGGGCCTGTGTAGATGTATTCTTCAGGTTTTATCAGCATGCATAGAATGTAACCATATTATTCCAGAAACTGTTTGCTTGATTATCCACAGCGAAGAAAATTCTTCATGTAATTTATTTATAAGGTAATGTAGATCTATTTATTGTGAGTCTGAAGTAGCAGAAGCTTCCAGCAGAGATACATCAGAGTTCAAATGTTTGTGCCATGGATGTAGGATCTCAGCCCCTCGACAGAAATGTCTTGCTCTTCCTCCAAGCATTAAACTTGAGATTTTTGTTTTTTAAGAAGAAACGATATTCGAGTGCCCCATGGTATCTTTAGAATAATAAACGAAGATTCTCAGGACAAGAGTTTCTAGATGATTGAGGGAGCATTCACTATTGGTGGATTTACTGCAGTGACTGGTCACCGTCTAAGATCTTGCTTCCTGCACCTGTGTGTGACGGAGAATCCTGATTCTGGCCAAATGTGAATTCTAGTGATGAACACGAGGAGTGAGAGGGCTACTCGCTCAGCAAACCCGGATGAAGTGGGCTATGGTTAACTGTCACAATTGAGGGATGATTAAACTTTGAAAGCAGCTTGTGTTTGTTTTTTTCTGTCTTAACGACACGCGTGTCTATTGAGCTTAGAAGGATATACTGCCGCGGCCAACCGGCCCCATCGCCAAACCCCAAAACAACCAGGTAGCGGGACACAATTCCCGTCAGGAGGTGAACTTATCACAGCGCCAAGAGTTGAGATACATGGCTTGGGGTCAAGCTCGCCATTTATCACTCGGGTGTGGGTAGGTGTAAACATTTTTCTCACGCAAGCTCTGCCTTATTTTTGTCTTGTGCTGCACTCGATGATCTTGAGTATTCACAATTAAAAACCGGCTGGGCAGGAAACTTAATGCTGCCTTTTCTGAAGATGTAGGCCACAATCTCTTGAGACAAGGAATTTTTCCTTTCTCTGTTCGGTTCTATGGCCTGATGGACACACGAGGCAATTTTGATGCTTCTGGGGGGCTAATTCCAGGTGGCAGGGCTGAGCAGAAAACTTGAAAAAGCTGCTGCTATTTACATGCCCTATGTTCAGAGTGCTGTTGGATTGGATTCACTATCGTTTCTGTAGATAGATTTTTCAGGCCCCATTTATATATAAAATTCCCTTTTAAGACTATAAACATGAAACACCATAGTTTTAATTTTATCGGAATTGACCTTCTTGGAGAAGAAAAAAAACGTAGTTGTCCCGATGTTATTGTTTCCCCCCCCCCCACACCCCAGCTTTTAGGCGTTGATAGAAAATTTGCACATCTTGGTATGTACTGATGCTAGAACGTAGTAGAGGGGAGGAGGAGGAACTAAACTCAGTTTGAAGTTGCGATTGCGAGGAGAGATGTTTTGTGTGATACTGCCGTTTAATGGTGTTGATTGTAAGAAATGGAGTGGACACTCCTTTTTGAGCTGCTATGGAGAAGTTCCCAGCTTGGTTTGAAATTAACATTTTGCTTTTTTCTCTTTTTTAAAAAAAAGTTTTTTTTTTTTTCTTTTTTTTGTCATTGTGTTTTGCTGCTATTTTATGGATCAATTTTTATTACAATGCCATATACTGCCATGTTATAGGTTTTAATTTTCTCATAGAAAATTATGATATTGACATCAGTTTTTTGTAGATTTCATTTTTTTCTAAATGTGATCAGTTTTTAATGTGATTACTGCTCTATTCCAAAAAAAAAGTTCCTGTTCGCATTACCTCAAACTACAGTTAACCAGATTTTTTTTTTTAATACACCGGGTTTTTGTTTCCTATGTTGCCTCATCGTCCTGTTTTATTGAAAACTGAAATGCGTTGTACATTTATCTGAGGGGGTTCTGTGGGAAAGTTCCACAGGATCCCAAGAGGGTCTGATGTATACTGTCTGAATTTCAGGAACATTTGCTTACCTCAATTTATTTCTACATGTGGCATCTCCTGTTCTTCTGAACCTTCCATTTTCTAACCACAATGTTACATCGACAACGACTGTTGGTTGTACAAGGTGGTGTACCGAAAAGGCAGTGTACTGTATTTTTATATTAAAGAGGATAATCTGTACTGGAAGGGTAAAGGCTGATTAGGGGTTTCATATACCGACAAAGATGTCTGTTTTTTGTTTTCTAAAATCAATGTTTCACATATTTTCAGATGGTCACAATCTATATAAAGCATTCAATTACAAATTTGTACTTTTATATTTTACAAAATGTCACTGTTCATGGTCTGAAATGCACATTTTCACAAACAGACCTGTACTAGACAAGTTTCCAACCAGATAAACTAGAAATAAAAATGTTTTGAAAACCTCATGTTGGTGCGCCTGTGGGTTTTTGTTTTCTGATTCACTCTCTTGGCATTTTCAAGGGTCACAATCCCAACGACCGAACAACTTGCATTCACATAGCACCTTTTTACTCAGGACATCCCAAAGCACAAGGATACGCCACAAGGAAGTGCTGAGGGTTTTGGCCACGGTTGGTACAGGCTTAGAGGGCCGAAGGCACAGTTCCTGTGCTGTATTATTCTTTGTTCATATCACAGTCCTTGAATTAGCTTTTTTTGAAGTGCCACAGATCAAGAACTGGTCATTCCCTGATTCTTCACTCCTCTTCCTTGGGACTTGAGTGTGCGTCCATCTGGAGAGGGATCAAATGACCCTGCTGCCTGACCAGGATCTTGTGTGAAATGAGCTTGTGGCAGGTGCTCCAGGTCCTGCTGGCTACTGCCACAATGGACAAACAGAAGCTTGCTGATTGTAGGTGATGTGCTGAATAGATGGGGCAAGGAGCAAACTCTGGGCCGAGTGGTTCTAGCTGCTAACAAGGGTGGAGCCCCCATGGCTACTTCACACCTAGCACTGGGCAATCGAGCAGTGTTGGCGTTAAAGTTCATTGGAGGAGGTTGGTGCTTGTAGAAGCAAACAATGACCTTTTACAATAACCTTGAATGGATGTTTTATCAAAACCTGGAATGCTGCAAATCCTTTTTGTACATGACATAGTTTGTTAACCAGCATCAAACCAGGGTGAAGGCGAGCTTGAGGCTGTTGTCCAGAGGACACCTAGTTTGGACTTATGCATGGACCCCTCCCCTCACTGTGCCATGCTGTATGAATCTGAGTGAATCCTCACATCCATGAGCTGCAGGTCAACTAGAGCAGGAAATGGAATCTTATGTTGAAGCAATTCATCTCTTATCTACATGAGAACTAGGAGTAGGCCATCGAGCCTGCTCCGCCATTCAATGAGATCGGATCTTTTGTGGACTTGCCTTGTCATCAAGTTCATCAAAGGCATTAGCCAGTTCCAAAATGAAAGCCTGGTTCTGGTCTGGTCCGACATTTCACCTCAGAAATTTGTAAAATTGTCGCACCGAGCTCAGTCCTTTCAAAAATCCACTCCCGCTCGAATGTAAATATTCGGGTCAGAGCTGAGGACCCTGCGTCTCCGTCTCATAATGGGGTACAAAGGGAAGCCCAGAAACATTTTGGAGGTATGACAAAATTCTTGAAGGTTTGGGGGTCTGAGGAATATTTTAAAGGAGGCGAGAGAGAGATGAGGACAGGCATGAGGGGTTTAGGGAAAGAATTACGGAGGATGGGGTTTAAACGTTTTAATGCAGACCAGCGTGAATTGATAAATATTCATAGGAAGATTGCAGAAAGGAAATATAAAATAAAGGGTACACTTCTAAAGGTAGTGTAGGAACAAAGAAAGGTGTGGCTACATGTCTACAAATTGTTGAAGATGGCAGGCATCGAGTACAAAAGCAAGGAAGCTATAAAGATCCTTTAGAAAACATGAAGTTGGCCTCACTTATAATAATAATCTTTATTAGTGTCACAAGTAGGCTTACATTAACACTGCAATGAAGTTACTGTGAAAATCCCCCAGTTGCCACATTCCGGCGCCTGTTCGGGTACACAGAGGGAGAATTCAGAATGTCCAATTCACCTAACAGCACGTCTTTTGGGACTTGTGGGAGGAAACCGGAGCACCCGGAGGAAACCCACGCAGACACGGGAGAACGTGCAGACTCCGCACAGACAGTGACCCAAGCCGGGAATTGAACCTGGGTCCTTGGAGCTGTGAAGCAACAGTGCTAACCACTGTGCTACAATGCTGCTCTGGAGTATTGTAAGAAGTCTTACAACACCAGGTTAAAGTCCCAACAGGTTTGTTTCGAATCACTAGCTTTCAGAGCACTGCTCCTTCCTCAGGATTCACCTGAGGAAGGAGCAGCGCTCCGAAAGCTAGTGATTCGAAACAAACCTGTTGGACTTTAACCTGCTGTTGTAAGACTTCTTACTGAGCTCAGCCCAGTCCAACGCCGGCATCTCCACATTCTGGAGTATTGTATTCAATTTTGGACACCACACTTTAAGAAAGATGTGAAGGCTGAGGGTTCAAAGAACATCTACTAAAATGGTTCCAGGAATGAGGAACTGTAGTTACGCTGACAGATTGGAGAGAAGATTGAGAGAGGTTTTCAAAATCATGAAGGGGGTAGAAGGAAAGAAACTTCCCATTGGTCAAGGAACAGTGGAAATTAATTTAAAGTGAAAGAAAAAGGAAGCGGGGGTGATTTAAAGAAAATCTTTTTACTCAATACATGGGTATGATCTGAAGAGCGCTGCCTGGGAGCCCTGAGTCCGCCTGGAGACAGTTCAAAGGGCCGCGATTGGAATGGGTCTCTCCCGCGTTCAGAGCAGCAATGTAGATAATAGTCAGATGTGAATGGCTAATGGAGTAGAAACTGATTTTAGCCCATTGGGAAGATCCCAGAGATATACATGTGTTAATGTGCAGTGAAGGCAGTTGATGTGGGCCAGACAGCTGTAAACACAGAAGGCATAATCAAAGAACTAAGATATAGGGTTAGATTCTCTGTCCAGCAACGCCAGAATCACGATTCGGGCAGAGAATCAGGCGTCAACTGAAAATCGAGGCCACACGAGGCACCCCATGCTCCAGTGCCTCAATGGTGGTGTGGATGTGCTCCATACCCTGCTCCAGTCTGGGTATGCAAATTGTACAGTAACACTCATTGACATATACTTTTTTAAAATTTCGAGTACCCAATTCTTTTTTTTTCTAATTATGGGGCAATTTAGCGTGGCCAATCCACCTACCATGCACACCTTTGGGCTGTGGGGGTGAAACCCACGCAAACACGGGGGAATTGATAAATATTCAAAGGGGATCTGCTGCAGGAGATGGGGCAGGGCAGAGGAACTAATTGCCTTTTGCTAAAAAAGAGAAACATTGAATTGCACCTGTTAGGCCAAAGTCACAAGGATGCCAAATTTCAAAGGGAACAACAATTTATACTGCACAATAAGAAAGTGCTGATTGGTTGGCAAGTGGACTTTGATTGGTGGAGGCATTATCATGGCAATGCACCAGAGAGAAGACATTCTCATTTAAATGCACACTAGGCACGAGGTTGAGGCATTGCGATGGAAAATGCACCAGGGAACAGTTGTCCCCCAAGTTTAGTTCAGTTGAAAAGGCAAAACGCCTGGACATATTCTTTCAATTTACAAAGGACAGGGCCCTCCATATGAATGCATGTAACTTCTGTTTTGTATTTTGTATTCTGGGCAGAGGAACTCAGACTTTATAGCACCCAAGAGATTGAAGGGGTTTGTTTTAATTGGTTGGTTGGTGGCCAATGGATTGGCTGGGACAATATTCTGCCTGGCAACCAACAGTGATTGGTTCCTGTCAGGTAGGGTTTTTCAGAGGGAACTCAGATGAAATCACTCTCTCTCTGCTCGGCTGCCTGATGTCTGAAGGCAGAAACTTCCAGACCCTGAAAGAACTCTCCCGCTGTCTCTCTCGCTCTCTCTCTCTCTCTCTCTCTCTCGCTTTCTCTCTCTCTCTCTCACTCTCTCTCATGCTGGCTGTCTGTTATTTCTGTGAGTCCCATTACAAGCTGAAATAAAAGATAACATCTACCTGAAAGCTGAGAATGAAGAAGAATCTAGCTGGAAGATGTCCATCTGAACAACGACTCTTATCCTTTAACCTTCATCATTATTTCACACCCCTCTTTTCACTCTGTGTTTGTTTGTGTGTGTGTGTTTCGAGGGTGGGGTGAGTTAAAAGGGACAAGGGTCAGAGATCAGATAATAGTAAACTGGTTGAATTTGCTGCTATTTAATTATAGTCACTGGTAATAACAAAACGTTAATCGTGTTAATTTCACAGTTAATTTCAACTGTGCTACAACTTTGGACCAAGAGGGGCTGGAATTGATGGTGCACCGGCCCAGCGTGTCCGAACAGTTCTAGCACATGTAAATGGGAGGTATGGTAGCACAGTGGTTAGCACTGTTGCTTCACAGTGCCAGGATCCTGGGTTCGATTCCCGGCTTGGGCCACTGTCTGTGCGGAGTCTGCACGTTCTCCCCGTGTCTGCGTGGGTTTCCTCCGGGTGCTCCGGTTTCCTTCCACAGTCCAAAGACGTGCAGGTTAGGTGGATTGGACATTCTGAACTCTCCCTCTGTGTACCCGAACAGGCGCCGGAAGGTGGCGACTAGGGGATTTTCACAATAACTTCATTACATTGTTAATGTAAGCCTACTTGTGACAATAATTAAGATTATTATTATGATTATTACAAGCCAAACTGATAATGTTAAATTGGTTGTTATTGTAATTGTCCAGCAAAATCAAAATTGTTCAGAAAGCGCAGTCCAATTGCGGAATGACATCTAATGTTGGATACCATGGGCAGGATTTTCCACTATTCCTGCCTGCAGGATCTTGTGACCCCGCCAACGGTGACCCCCCACCATGTGTTCCCTGGTGGCAGAGGATGCGAACAACGGGAAGCCCCGTTGACAATGTCGGGGTCGGACAATCCTGCTGCCAGCCAATGGGGGGGCTGAAAAACGCGCCACGGGGGGTGCGGAAATCCCCTCCTCTGTTTTGACTTTTGCAGACACAGACCGGTTGAGTACGGTCAGTTCTTCCTGTTGCTATCAGCCGAAGGGACGTGCTGTTTGATATGATCCACCAGGCATTGGAAGCTGGCATCACACCGGTACTGAAATTCATATACCCCATTACTCATTTGTGTGGTAGGCAGAATGTCTTTTTTGACTTGAAGGCAGCCTCCTGTTCATGGAGAACAACAAGAAGAGTCATGGGGTTGGCACCGCGCCAACGGTGCCGAAGGTCCGGCGTGAGTTCGCGCATGCGCAGAACCGCCGGCGTATTTTTGCGCATGTGCAGGGGGGTGCCTTCTCCGCGCCGGCCATGGCGGAGCCCTACAGCGGCCAGTGCGGAAGGAAGGGGTGCCCCCACGGCACAGACCCACCCGCAGATCGGTGGGCCCCGATCTCGGGCCAGGCCACCGTGGGGGCACACCCGCACCCCACCGAGGACCGCACCAGCCGGCCTACCAGTCAGGACCCACCGTGTGGGACCATGTCCATTTAACGCCGGCTGGACTGGCCAGAAACCGATGGCCGCTCGGCCCATCGGGGCCCGGAGAGTTTCCAGGGGGGCCGCTGCCAATGGCCCCCGACTGGCGTGGCGTGATCCCCGCCCCCGCCTGAAAACCGGCGCCGGAGAATACGGCAGCCAGCGTCGGAGCAGCGGGGCAGGAGTCACGGCGCTCCCCGGGGATTCTCCGACCCAGCAGGGGGTCGGAGAAACCCGCTGATAGAGTGAAACGTTAACCCTGTTCTCCACTCTACAGATGCTACCAGACTTGCTGAGTGTTTCCAACATTTTTATTTCAGGTCCCCAGCATCTGCAGTATTTTGCTTTTATTCCCTTTGTGGATAATACTGCTACTTGTTGATACTGCATAGTAGCAGTTTGAATTTGTTAACTTGCTCCTGTCCCTATTTCTCATGGTCTTCATCTGTTGCTCAAATTTTTGAGGCATCTTTATTCTTCCAGGGTAATCCGAGGGAGCCGAGAATGACCTTTAACCTCCTCGTCCTTGCATCAGTCGATGATGGGCACGATTCTCCATTCCGGAGACTATGGGCTGGAATCTCCGATCCCCGACGGCGGAATCGCCCTCGGCGAGAGGGTGGACAATCCCCGCTGACGTCCAAATCGGGGGCGGCGCCACTTTTGCGATGCTCCGCCCCCGACCGTCCGAGTTCCTGACGTCGTGGGACACGTGTGGTCTCACCCGTTGTGAACTCAGCGTGGCGGCTGCGGACTCAGTCCAGCGCTGCCACAGTCAGGGGAGGGTCGGTCCGTGGGCAGGGCGGGCTTCATTCAGGGCTGGGGCACTGTGGGGGGGAGGCGATCTGGGGCGCGCAAGCGGCCGAAGGTGGTACTATTTTTGCGGTCGGGGGGGGCTGAGTCCATCATGAATCACGGTGCGAGCTCTCTGCTGCCTGCCCGCTAGCCCCCCCACCCCCGAGCAGGGAACCGGTGGTCATTTTGCGCCAGTTTCCCTGGCGTAAAACCCCACCGTTTTCACGCCGACGTGGGGACTTACTCTCCCAAACGGAGAATCCAGCCCCTTGTCCAGAGGATATGTTTGGTTTTGCGATGAAAAGGTTGGTGCCGCCCCACACTGATGCTCCGCTTGGGGGGGGGGGGGGGCGCTATCAGCCTTCCCGATATAAATGACTGGAGAATTGCCGAGTCTGTGGCCGCGCATGTGGACAGCGGTGACATATCAGCGGTTGCGCCGTACAGCATGGCACTGGCCGTACATGGACCCGACCTGCGAGATAGTGCCTCCCTGGACACCCGCTCGCCACCCCTGGGCCACCCCCCATCAGTCCCCCCAGCCCTCGCCAAGCCCCTCCAGGTTACCCCTCGACTGTGGCGGCGTTGGAGACAGTCCGCAGCCGCCGCGTCGCGTTCCCGATCGCTGAGACCACACGTCCCGCACAGCGTCGGGAACTCGGCCCTTGGGGGCTGGAGCATCAGGCAGGGCCTTCAGGTATCGGTCCTGAGGCCGTCCCAATGGCGTGCGGTGTATTCCTCGATGACGCCGTTTTGGAGGGGACGGAGTTTCTGAAAACAGGCGGCGCCCCCGATTCGGTCGTAAACAGGGATTCTCCGCCCGATCGCTGATTACGATATCAGTGTCGGGCAACTGAGAATCGCGCCTTAAGTGCTCCCACCGGAGTAGAATTGAACCTGGAACCCTGGAGCTGTGAAGCAGCAGTGCTAACCATGTTTGTCACAACAGGTCACACATGGGGACAGCAGGAACAAAGAGGACAATGGCAGTGCATCCCGTGTTTACAAAACTCAGAACATCTTGTCCAACTTTAGGTGTAGTCTAGGGTTAGGGTTAGGCGCTGGACGAACTATACACAGTTATAAGCAACAACGAAACAGAACACCCGGAGGCCTTGTTCATCGTGGCCGGAGACTTCAACAAGGCCAACCTCTAGAGTGTACTGCCAAACCTTCACCAGGACATCTCCTGTCCCACCAGGGGCGACAACATTCTTGACCACTGCTACTCAAAAATCAAGGACGCCTACCGTTCCATCCCCCGACCGCACTTTGGGAAATCAGACCATAAGACGGTGCTACTTCTCCCAGCATACAAAGAGAAACTCAAGCGGGAGAATCCAACAAAGAAGGTTGCGCAGTGCTGGTCTGGGGAAACAGAAGAGCTCCTACGTGACTTCTTAGAGACTGTGGACTGGTCCATATTTAAGAACTCAGCGACCAATTTAAATGTGTGCCACCACCATCACAGACTTCATCAGCAAATGTGTGGACGACTGCGTGCCAAAGAAAGCAGTACGTACGTTCCCCAACCGGAAACCATGGCTCAATCATAATATTGACTCCTTACTGAAGGACAGGTCTGAGGCGTTCAAGTCAGGGGACCCTGACCTATACAGGAAATCCAGGTACGACCTCCGCAAAGCCATCAGAGATGCCAAGAGAGAATATCAAACCAAGCTAGACTCACAGACTAGCATTACAGACTCCCGACGGTTGTGGCAAGGCCTAAACTTCATAACGGGCTACAAAGTGAAGCCGAGCAGTATCTCCGGCAGAAGCGCACCCCTCCTCGATGAACTCAATGCATTCTATGCTCGGTTCGAGCAGGTAACCAACAATCCGCTTGCGAGTGCCCCAGCAGCCCATAACACACCCATACCCAGCATCACAGCTTCCGAAGTCAGGTTGGCCTTCCTGAAAGTGAACCCTCGGAAGGCGACGGGTCCGGATGGGATCCCTGGTCGTGCACTAAGAGCCTGTGCGGAACAGCTGGCAGATGTGTTCGCGGACATCTACAACCTGCCCCTACTCCACTCCGAGGTCCCCACCTGTCCCTACTCCGCTCCGAGGTCCCCACCTGCTTCAAGAAGACCACCATCACACCGGTGCCAAAGAAGAACCAGACTACGTGCCTCAATGACTACCGTCCGGTGGCCCTGACCTCAGTCATAATGAAGTGCTTCGAGAGGTTGGTCATGAAGCGCATCACCTCCATACTCCCAGAACGCCTTGATCTACTGCAATTTGCATACCGCCGCAACCGGTCCACAGCAAATGCCATCTCTCTGGCCTTACTCTCCTCCCTTGAGCATCTCGGCAACATCTCCTACATCAGACTTCTATTTATTGACTACAGCTCCGCCTTCAACACCATAATCGCAGCCAAGCTCATATCAAATCTCCAAAACCTAGGACTTGGCTCCTCACTCTGCAATTGGATCCTCGACTTTCTGACTCACAGACCACAATCAGTAGGAATAAACGGCAGCGCCTCCTCCACAATAGTCCTCAATATCGAGGCCCCGCAAGGCTGCGTACTTAGCTCCCTACTCTACTCCCTGTACACACACGACTGCTTGGCAACATTTGGTTCCAACTCCATCTACACGTTTGCTGACGATACGACTATAGTGGGCCGGATCTCGAATAACGACGAGTCAGAATACATTAGGGAGATAGAGAACCTAGTGGAGTGGTGAAGTGACAACAATCTCTCCCTCAATGGCAGCAAAACTAAAGAGCTGGTAATTGACTTCAGGAAGCAAAGTCCTGTACACACCCCTGTCAGCATCAACGGGGCCGAGGTGGAGATGGTTAGCAGTTTCAAATTCCTAGGGGTGCACATCTCCAAATGTCTGTCCTGGTCCACCCACATCAACGTTATCACCAAGGAAGCACAACAGCGCCTATACTTCCTCAGGAAACTAAGGAAATTTGGCATGTCCACATTAACTCTTACCAACTTTTACAGATGCGCAATTGAAAGCATCCTATCTGGTTGCATCACAGCCTAGTATGGCAACTGCTCGGCCCAGGACCGCAAGCAACCTTAGAGTGTCATCCATTGACTCCATCTACACCTCCCGCTGCCTGGGGAAAGCGGGCAGCATAATCAAAGACCCCTCCCACCCGGCTTACTCACTCTTCCAACTTCTTCCATCGGGCAGGAGATACAGAAGTCTGAGAACACGCACGAACAGACTCAAAAACAGTTTCTTCCCCACTGTCACCAGACTCCTAAACGACCCTCCTATGGACTGATCTCATTAACACTACACCTCTGTATACTTCACCCGATGCCGGTGTTTATGTAATTACATTGTGTACCTTGTGTTGCCCTATTATGTACTTTCTTTTATTTTAGTTTCTTCTCATGTACTTAATGATCTGTTGAGTGTTCGCAGCAAAATACTTTTCACTGTACCTCAGTGCACGTGACAATAAACAAAATCCAATCCAATTTATTTCCATGATTAGATAACACTTACTAAATGATTCTGATTGTGCTAATAATTACACTAAAACCAATTTAAATGTATCAGTCAGGTTCATAGCCCAGTTCACTTGCATGTGTTAGAAGCTATTTATATTCATACGCAGGGTCTGTACTCATTGGAGTTTAGAAGGATGAGGGGGGATCTTATTGAAACGTACAGGATGCTGCGAGGTCTGGATAGAGGGGACGTGGAGAGGATGTTTCCGCTTGTAGGAAAAACTAGAAGCAGAGGACACCATCTCAGACTAAAGGGACGATCCTTTAAAACAGAGAAGCAAGGGCAGCACGGTGGTGCAGTGGTTAGCACTGCTGCATCACGGCGTCGACGTCCCAGGTTTGATCCCGGCTTTGGGTCACTATCCATGTGGAGTTTGCACATTCTCCCCGTGTTTGCGTGGGTTTCGCCCCCAGAACCCAAAGATGTGCAGGGTAGGTGAATTGAACACGCTAAAATGTCCCTTAATTGGAAAAAATGAATTGGGTACTCAAAATTTTTTTAAAAATAAAACAGAGAACAGGAGGAATTTCTTCAGCCAGAGGGTGGTGAATCTGTGGAACTCTTTGCCGCAGAAGGCTGTGGAGGCCAAATCACTGAGTGTGTTTAAGACAGAGATAGATAGGTTCTTGATTAATAAGGGGATCAGGGGTTATGGGGAGAAGGCAGGAGAATGGGGATGAGAAAATATCAGCCATGATTGAATGGGGGAGCAGACTCGATGGGCCGAGTGGCCTAATTGTGCTCCTATGTCGTATGCTCGAAAAGTGGATGAATAACAAATAGCCCGGGTGAGAGATGGTACTACCTGGAGCTTTGGGGCGGGGGGGGGGGGGGGGGGGGGGGGTGTACAGAGTGATGTGTTTGTATTACACTTTAGAGTTAGCATTTACACAAAAGCCAAATGCAACTTTTTTTTAAAAAGAAAGCACGTAAATGGATTTTGGGATTTTCGGAATTTCAGAGGTGTACAAACCAGTGACCCAAAGAGTTGTATCCTGACACCCCGCTCGGTTTGCCATCCGGTGATGGTGAGAAGGCACCTCTTGTGTGTGGTAGGTTGTTTATGCGCTGCATTGCTTTTCTGAGTGTCTTTTGTTAACTTCCTTTCCGAACTAGAAAGTGTGCTGACATTGTGTTGCCGCGAGCATTGAAGAGGAACGTTCCTTTCCAGACAAAATGTTTTGGGGGTCGGGAGGGTGAATCTATAGGAAAGAAAAATAAAGATGAACTATGCAAATGTTTGTTTTTATTTTAAAAAATCCCAAAGCATCCCCTTTGTTTGATACGGGCAGCTAATAAATAACCCCAGGACAATGAGAGAGAAAGAAAGTTTTCTATTTAGTTTCCAGCATCATCTTCAATGCTTGACTTTACCTGCTACTTTGATGTACTTTAAGAGTCAGGTCTATGGTTTCCTCTCAATGCATTGACCTTAAGGCCAATAATTTACGCTTTCAGTAGACTTTCTGCACAGGGCTTTATTCAGGTGAAGGTAAGTTAAAGTCGCCATAGTCCCAGATAACCAGAGGATAGTTTCCCCTTTGAGGGGGAGAGTTGACTGGTTGGCATTTTTAAAAAAAAATTTAGAGTACCTAATTCTTTTTTTTCCAATTAAGGGGCAATTTAGCGTGGCCAATCCACCTACCCTGCACATCTTTGGGTTGTGGGAGTGAGACCCACGCAGACACGGGGAAAATGTGCAAACTACACACGGACAGCGACCCGGGGCCGGGATCGGACCCGGGCGGGTCCTCGGCGCCGTGAGGCAGCAGTGCTAACCACTGCGCCACCGTGCTGCCCCAGCTAGTGGGGATTTAACCTGAGGAGCGCCACCCCTCAGGCAAGGGGCAAGGTTGAAAAGGCGGGGCCTTTATGAGTAACCTCTGCTGGCACGGGAATTGAACCCACGCTGCTGGCCTCCTCTCAATTTGCTTCTTATTTTCTGTGTGGGTTTGAGACATTCACGTTTTGGCATTGTCTTTATGTGATCACAAATCTTGTCAATAATCAGCAAATGAAAAGCAGATCACTCAAATATAATTCTTTCACTAATCATATGAAGTAGGTACAAGGAGAACATTGATGCGTTCTGTGGTCCATCATTAAAGGGTATGGCTATGAGATTTCAACAAATAATAATCCTCCATTAGATTTCACTCACACATATCTATGACCTCATCCACCTAGATTTGGTTGTAAACCTGAGCTTGGCGCGAATTTAGACAATGCCATTGGTGGTTGAATGTTTTATATTACAATTTAATCCATCTTTATAAAGGAGGGCAGCACTGAACAAAATAAACTGTGGATTTTCGGGACCAGCAGTCCGGGCCGTCTTTTAAAGGACAGATGTATGAGCCCCAGCTGAGCGAGCCTCTGCCCACTATATTCCACATGTTCCACGGGGAGATCAATGGATGCGTCCCCATGGATCCTGTGAGGGTTATTGTCACAATGTTTTGTGTTATCATGCAAATTTTGCAAATGGCCTGCACGCCCAAGTCTAGGTTGTTAATATCGGTCAAGAAAACAATGGTCTTAATTATGGAGCCACGAGGAACACCAGTGTACACCCGCCCATTCACCACCACTCTCTTCTTCCTGTCACAACTTTGCATCCATTCACTGTCCCGTTTATTTCACGTGTTTCAATTTTGCTGGCATCTATGATGTGGGGCGTGATTTACCGCTTGCCGACGCCGAAACGCGATTGGATGGAGAATGGCCACCGACGCCAAAATCAGGATGCTCTGGCACCCTGGAAATGGCGTAAATACGTCGCTCGCCGCGCGGGCTGAAAGTACAGTAGACATATCATTAGCGGGCCTGACACCCTGGCTGGGATTCTCCGATAATGGGGCTATGTCCCCACGCCCGCCAAAAAGTCCGGAGTCATTATCCAGTTTTAAGAGGAATAGCAGGGCCTCGGTTTTCGGCCGTCTCGAGATACCCTTTAAAATACGCCAGCCAGTGCTTAAAGATTGCCGCTGAGTTCGCTATGTGGGGGCTAAGTTGCAGACACTCCTGCTTGATTCGGAGCTCCATCCTTTCTTCTTAACAATCTAGCTTATTAAATTGATGCATGATCAATGACCACTAACGCGAGGTTGTAGTCCAACTGAAGGCTTTACTAAGCTAGATATTTCCCCCAGCAGCTCAGGTACAGAATGAGAGCTGCTGGGGCGGCACGGGTTCTTAAACACCGCCTATCAGTGCGGAGCTATTATACACTCTAGCCAATAGCAAGCATACAGGTTCTACCAATGGTGATTTAGCCTCTCCGGTACCGTAATACCTATAATACCACACATGGCCACAACATAAAACATAACATCAACCACATGTGTTGTTGAGGTGAATAGCATAGAAGCGTTTAAGGGCAAAACTGGATAAGTAGATGGACAGGGAGGGGAAGAAATTAGGAATGGGAGGGTATGCAGATTGGGTTAGGGGAAGCAGATTGCGAGGAGGCTTGTGTGGAGCATAACACTGGCACAGAGCAGTTGGGCTGAATGGCCTCTTGCCTTACTGTCAGTTTTATGCAGGACATGACGTCCTCTCTGATGGAGCAGCGATTGCTGTCCGGCGTCCCCGATGAACAATAGCCACTTGAGCCTTGTGCCAGAGGGTTACTGGTGTCTGTGGTACAGCACGACGGCGAAAGTCTGGCTTTGGGAGTGGAAGGGAAGAGAATGCAAAACTGCAAAAACAAAAAAAATAGTTTCCCACAGAAAGTGCACCTTTTGCAATGCACACCAACAACAGCAGCAGCGACAGTTTTGTCAATTTTTTCCATCGCCAAAGTGTTCGTGATTCATTTTCAAAACTAAAAAAGTCAACCTGCTTTCCGATTTTAAAAAAATCATTCATTTACCAATACTTATTACAGAAAACACCCGGAGCAGATTTTGAGCAGCACAATATCATGCCTGAAGCTTTTTTTTTATTATGTCTGAACCTCGCAAGTTTTGAAGTCTTTCTGTGCAGTCAGGCCTGCATTATGTGACAGGGTATACAGTATTAGTTATTCAAGGAATGCCTTTGATCAGGGGTTTATGAGAAGCCATGTAACTAATCCATTCTAACAGACTGCTAAACGTGGTTCCTACCGACAGTGTGGGATCTGCCTCCATTACTGCACAAGTGTGAATGGGAATGTAAAATTGGAGTCATCAAATTTGTACAAAATTTACCCAAGGTATGTAAAGTGATTAGAGGGAAAGAAAAATGGAGTAGCACTTTGTTCTGATTCGACCCCTCCCACGCTGAAATATTAAAGGATTACAATTTCCCGCTCTCTCAGATAACACTCTTAATTAGAAAATGTTCTTTGTGTTCTTCTACGTTTTTTAGCATTTGGCATTCTTGAGGCTATTAAGATACAGGAAGCATGCATGAGCTGTACTACTTATTGAAACGGAGTCTTGATAAATGCATATGCAACCCAGGCATAGAATTCCAATACCATTCACTTCTGTTACATAAAGGGCTAATCTGAGCTTTATCTCAATCCAAGTATTAAATGTATTGGCAGAATAGTTGCGAGCTGGTCACAGATTGATCGTGCCAAGAAATCAGAAGCCACAGTACAATGCTTAGGAAGTTATGTCTGTGTTTTGATGTCTATATTACAAGGCACAAAAAGCTTCAGAGGAAAATAAATCCTTGCACAGGTTCTGATGATAAGTCACGTCGGAAATGTTAACTGACCTGTCTCTCCGCCTTCTGCTGCTGACTGATGTGTTGTGCATCTCATGCATTTTCTGATTTGTACCCAGATAACAAAAGGCTTGTCGGACGAAGGGGCAACTCCGTTATTAACAGTGGGCTCCTCTGACTTTGAGGGGGGGCAGGTTAAGCTCAGTTGGTTGGATTGGATTGGATTGGATTTATTTATTGTCACGTGTACCGAGGTACAGTGAAAAGTATTTTTCTGCGAGCAGCTCAACAGATCATTAAGTACATGGGAAGAAAAGGGAAGAAAAGAAAATACATAATAGGGCAACACAACATACACAATGTAACTACATAAGCACTGGCATCGGATGAAGCACACAGGGTGTAGTGTTAATGAAGTCAGTCCATAAGAGGGTCATTTAGGAGTCTGGTGACAGCGGGGAAGAAGCTGTTTTTGAGTCTGTTCGTGCGTGTTCTCAGACTTCTGTATCTCCTGCCCGATGGAAGAAGTTGGAAGAGTGAGTAAGCCGGGTGGGAGGGATCTTTGATTATACTGCTCGCTTTCCCCAGGCAGCGGGAGGTGTAGATGGAGTCAATGGATGGGAGGCAGGTTTGTGTGATGGACTGGGCGGTGTTCGCGACTCTCTGAAGTTTCTTGCGGTCCTGGGCCGAGCAGTTGCCATACCAGGCTGTGATGCAGCCTGATAGGATGCTTTCTATGGTGCATCTGTAAGAGTTGGTAAGGGTTAATGTGGACATGCCGAATTTCCTTAGTTTGCTGAGGAAGTATAGGCGCTGTTGTGCTTTCTTGGTGGTAGCGTCGACGTGGGTGGACCAGGACAGATTTTTGGAGATGTGCACCCCTAGGAATTTGAAACTGCTAACCATCTCCACCTCGGCCCCGTTGATACTGACAGGGGTGTGTACAGTACTTTGCTTCCTGAAGTCCAGCTCTTTAGTTTTGCTGGCATTGAGGGAGAGATTGTTGTCACTTCACCACTCCACTAGGTTCTCTATCTCCCTCCTGTATTCGGACTCATCGTTATTCGAGATCCGGCCCACTATGGTCGTATCGTCAGCAAACTTGTAGATGGAGTTGGAACCAAGTTTTGCCACGCAGTCGTGTGTGTACAGGGAGTAGAGTAGGGGGCTAAGTACGCAGCCTTGCGGGGCGCCGGTGTTGAGGGCTATTGTGGAGGAGGTGTTGTTGTTCATTCTTACTGATTGTGGTCTGTTGGTCAGAAAATCGAGGATCCAGTTGCAGAGTGGGGAGCCAAGTCCTAGGTTTTGGAGCTTTGGACAGCTGGTTTGTGATGCAGAGCGAGCCCAACATCGCGGGTTCAATTCCCGTACCGGCTGAGGTTATTCATGAAAGTTCTGCCTTCTCAACATTGCCTCACCTGGTGTGGTGACCCTCAGGTTAAACCACCGCCAGTCAGCTCTCCCCCTCGAAGGGGAAAACAGCCTGTGGTTTCCAGGACTATGGTGACATTACCTCTTACCATTGCTGCTCCTAAATCCCACTTTGCTTACCAGCTCTCCATTCATTTCTTTTAAGAAATGAAACAGCTATGAAGCTTGAGGGTAAGAGGTTGGGTGCGATTCACCCAGAAAATTTCAAAGTGTCATTTAGGGCGAGTTTGGTGGGGTGCTTTGGCTCAGCCGCATTGGCGAGATCGCGGCCTGTATTCACCCGCACTTAGTCCCAAAAATGTACCCCACGTGAATCTCGACATACCTGACCCACTCGCCATCTGATTCGCCCGGCTCACGCTTCAGCATCTCGCCGCTAACAAGAGGGAGCTACTGGTAAACGTGGCAGCGCGAAGACCTGCTCCTCGCTTTGGGGATGCCGACCTGGCCAGGCTTCTCAACACCGTCGATGAGAGATGGGGCACCCTCTTCCCCAGAGGGGGGCGGAGTGTCAGCAGCAGGGTCACCAATCCCAGCGGCTGTCAGTGCGGGCAGCATGACCAGGAGGACCGGCACCCAATGTCTGAAGAAGTACAATAACCTCCAATGAGCTGCAAGGGTAAGTTACCACCTCTCTCCTGGCATCATTCACGCTTGCCACCCTTCAAGTTCCCAACACCCTTTTCCCCCCCCCCCAAACCACTGGCTGACACCTCACACCTTCCCCACATCTGATCTTCTTGCTTGTTCCTCAGAGCCCACGGCACCCATCAGCACAGCCCCTTCATGTCCAGTTACAGTCCTCACACATGCCATCTGTGATAGACCCCTCTGACCTATCAAGCGTGCGGCTCGTTGTCCCCGCAGGAGAAGATAACCCATAATAAGTGGGAAAGGGCCAAGAGGGGGGGATGGGATGCCAGAGATCCAAGTCCTCACCCCCTATGAGGAGCATCGCGGATTCACAGAGGAAAATATATTTTGGGGGGATAAAAGGTGTTTGGACAGAATTTTAATCCTTGGGCAGGGTACATGGTGGCCGGGCTGACTGAATCCACTGGGGGCACACGCATCCTTCACAGGCGTTCTGTTCCGACAGGTTCTCCAGCCGCGAGCCTATGATCAGGCAGGAGGGTACACACAGGCCTTCCCACCTTCCCGTGATTAAATCCTGGGTAGAAAGGTTGCTCTCCTTAGGGCCTCATCCCATTGCCACCAATGGCAGGAGGTACATATGCACATAAATACAATCAAGGAACAGGAGTAGGCCATCTGTCCGCCATTCAATAAGGTGATCTAATAATAACCTCAAATCTACATTGCACCTCCCCTGATAACCTTTCACCCCTTGCTTACCAAGTACCTACAAACACCTGGTTTAAAAATATTCAAAGATTCTGCTTCCAATGCCGGTCCTCCTGGTCATACTGCCCGCACTGACAGCCGCTGGGATTGGTGACCCTGCTGCTGACACTCCGCCCCCCCTCTGGGGAAGAGGGTGCCCCGCTTCTCATTGATGGTGTTGAGAAGCCTGGCCAGGTCGGCATCCCCAAAGCGAGGAACAGGTCTTCGCCTTTCCAGGGAGAGAGTTCCCTCTGAGACAAATCATTCCTCCTCATCTCAGTTTCAAACGGGTGGCCCCTTATTTTTCAACAGTGACCTGTAATTCTAGATTCTCCTCCCACAAGAGGAAACATCCTCTCCACATCCATCCTGTCAAGACCCCTCAGGATCTTATACGGTTCAATCAAATCCCCCCTGCCACTTCTAAACTCCAGCGATTATCCTGTGCAGCCTTTCCTCGTAAAATAATCCACCCAATCCAGGTATTAGTCTAGTAAACCTTCTCTGAACTGCATCCAAGGCATTTACACCCTCTCTTAAATAAGGAGACCGATACTGTACACAATACTCCAGATGTGGCCTCATCAAGGTCTGGATAACTGAAGCATAATCTCCCTATTTTTGTGTTCAATTACTCTCACAACAAACAATAACATGCACGTTCTCCCCGTGTCTGTGTGTGTCCCACCCCCACAACCCAACGATGTGCAGGTTAGGTGGATTGGCCACGGTAAATTTCCCCTTAATCGGAAAGAAAAAGAGTTGGATATTTTAAATTGAACAAAATAAACAATAGCATCTATGAGCTTTCATAATAACTTGCTGTTCCTGCATACTAGCCTTTTGCGACTCATGCACTGAGACTTTGAGATCCCTCTAAATGCCAGCGGATACAAGACTGGCCTGTCTAACCTTTCCTTATAAGACAACCCACACATTCCAGGCTGGGAACTCATCTTGTGGTGAGACTGACAAGCAAAACTCTGTTGGGGTTCCTTGCAGCCTAGTTGGGGAGGATCCCGTGTTCGGGGCCTTTGGTGGAGGAATGCAGTATCAGGTAGTCCGAAGAGCACTGGGGTTAAGGCCCAACTGTAATGCTCGCAATAGCCACCTCTCCAAGTGTCCCTACCAGTAATGGAGATCTGCCGGCCTCTGATTGGCCGGCAAGTTTCAGTGGTGTGATTTGTTTCAAGGGAGTGATATTTGCCCTATTGGGGAAGGTGCAGCAATCACATGTCCCCCATGGAGTTCGGAGCCCCGGCAGCTGGGTTGCCACCACCAATTTGTGACTTAATTTCCTTGGGGCTACAGGAGATCGGCGGGGGAGTCACCAGTTTTGGTGGCGGACGTTGAACACCCCCCATCAGCACCACCCGACCCACCCCACCCTTTGCCGCCCTCATTAAATTCTCTGTTTTCCATATATGCTGCCTGGCCTGATAAGCAATAACACTAATAATCTTTATTGTCACAAATAGGCTCACATTAACACTGCAATGAAGTTACTGTGAAAATCCCCTAGTCGCCACATTCCGGCGCCTGTTCGGGTACACAGAGGGAGAATTCAGAATGTCCAATTCACCTAACAGCACGTCTTTCGGGACTTGTGGGAGGAAACCGGAGCACCCGGAGGAAACCCACGCAGGCACGGGGAGAACGTGCAGACTCCGCACAGACAGTGACCCAAGCCGGGAATCGAACCCAGGACCCTGGCGCTGTGAAGCAACAGTGCTAACCACTGTGCATTATTTCAGTCAGCTGCTGCTTTCTCAAAATGGACTCAAAAACTGAGAATATAAAAGAGGTTCTCGCACTCATTCCAGAATGTAAAAGCATTTGGAGCATTAAAATAGATTACAACCCTTTGAACGTAATTGAGAATCCTCTGCATCAAATATTGCAGACCAACTCAGCTGTCAAAACCTCAAAAGTTGTATTTGCAATGTTTTTCTGTACAATTATAAACAGGCAATAAATGAGATGGCTACAGAGAAAGAAAGGATTGTTTTACATTGCACATTTTATGACCTCAGGACATATCCAAAAGCACTTTCCAACCAATGAACTACTTCCAAACTGTGTTCAGTGTTGTAATGTTGGAAACACGGAGTTTAAGTTGCACAAACTACATTCCACAATGTGATAAAAGACTCAATTGTCAGATTCAGTGATTTTAGCTGAGGAATAAATATTGGCCAGGACCCCAGGGTAAACGCCCCTGCGCTTCTTCAAAATGGTGCGGGGGATATTTTATATCCACAAAAAGCAGACAAATCGAACATCCGCTAAATATTGTATCTGAAAGGGTTTCTCCAACAGCACAGCGTTCCCTCGATGCCCTTTTGGAGTGAACAGCCTCTGGGTTATCAGTCCGAGAGTGGGACGTGCATCTATGACCTTCTGACCCAGAGGCAATAGAGGCAGCACTGCAATAAGGCTGACAACTAAGGTGCAATTGAATTTAACAGCAGGGGGATGGGAAACTGAGCGCAGATTCACAGCAGAGAGAGAGAAGGAGGGAGGCAACAAGTAAACGAGTGACTCTGAAAGACAGAAGCAGCTCCGGTTAAAAGATTTACAGCACAGGAATTTGGCAGTGCTAAAAGGTATATATGCAAATGCAAGGAGTTTCGCAAAGGAGTATTTACGGGGAGACGGTGGTGCAGTGATATTGTCGCTGGGCTAGTAAACAGGAAACCCAGGGTATGCTCTAGGGTTGCAGGTTCAAATCCAGCCACTGCAGATGGTGAAATTTGAACTCAATAAAAATCTGAAATTAAAAATCTAAAGGTAACCATGAAACCATTGCCACAACACCCCTTTCGGATCAGTAATGTCCTTCAGGGAAAGAAATCTGTCCTCATTGTCTGGCCTACATGTGACTCCAGACCCACAGCAGTTGCGGTTGACTCTGAACTACCCCCTTAGGGGCAATTAAGGACGGGCAATAAATGCTGTCCCACCTCCCATGAACGAATAAAAAATGTGTTTTAAAAAGAACAAAGCCAATAATCCAAGGCCAAAGGAGGGTTCTGGCAGGATGGCAGCATCACTCTCACAGAAACCTGACGTAAAGAGGGGCAAGAATGGCAGCTGAACATCCCGGGATACAGAGTATACAGGCAGGATACGGGGGGGCAGAAAAGGTGTGGGCCCAGCATTTGTGGTGAAAGAATCAATTCCAGCTGTGAGGAGGGCTGAAATGTTAAATAAATCATCAAATGAAGCCATAGGGGTTGAGCTCAGAAATAAAAAGGAGACAGCCGCAATATTAGGAGTGGACTATCGACCCCCGAGGTGTGAGAGGAAGGTAGAAGAGCAAATATGTAGGCAAATTTCTGAGTGTGAAAACAATAGGGCAGTAATCATTGGGGACTTCAACCTCCCTAATGTCAATTAAAATATAAAGAGTGTGAAGGGCAGAGAGGGCATTAAATTCTTGAGCCTTTTTAGCCAACATGTAGCCAGCCCAACGAGAGAGGGTGCACGATTCTCAGGAAATGTAGTTTGGGGGCGGCAGTGTTTAGCACTGCCGACTCATGGCGCTGAGGACCCGGGTTCGAATCCCGGCCCTGGGTCACTGTCTGTGTGGAGTTTGCATATTCTCCCCGTGTTTGCGTGGGTTTCACCCCCACAACCCAAAGATGTGCAGGCTAGGTGGATTTGTCACGCTAAATTGCCCTTTAATTGGAAAAAATATAATTGGGTACTCTAAATTAATAAGAAAAAAAGAAATGAAGTTGAGCAAGTGGGTGAAGTGCGGGACCATTTTGGAGATAATGACCGTATTATAGTTAGATTTTGCATCATTATGGAAAAGGACAAAGATAGAACAGGAGTAAGCGTTCAAAATTGGGGAAGACAAATATCACAAAGCTGAGAGGTGAGCTGGTGAGAGTGGACTGGAGATAGCTACTCGAAGGGAAATCAGTGACAGATCAGTGAGAAGCTTTGAAAAGCAAGATTCTACAGATACAATGCAGACGTGCCCACACAAAGAATAAGGACAGTACAGCCATCCTAGAGCCCCTCGTTATCCAGAAATATACAGGATAAAATAAAGCAGAAAAATAAACTTGATGACAGTCACAAAAAAATGAGACTGTCGGAAGCCTGGGGCAATATATAAAGAAGAAAAGAGTATAAAATAATTTTTTTAAAAGGTCATCAAGAAAGCTGAGAGAGGATATGAAAAAATATTGGCAGGTAACATCACAGAAAGCCCAAAGATGTTTTACTAGTACATTAAGAGCAAGAGAATAACTAAGGAAACGTAAGGGCCTATCGGAGATGTACATGGTAACCTGTGTGCTGATGCTGAAGATGTAGGCAGGGCTCTCAACGAGTACTATGTCACTGTCTTCATTAAGGAGAGGGATGATACAGACATTCAAGTTAAAGAGAAGGAGTGTAAGGAACGTGTAGGGTTACAGAAATAAGGCAGGGCAATGGGACTGGGTAGAATGCTCTTTCAGAGGCCCAGGGCAGACTTCAGTGGTTGAATAGCCTCCTTCTGCACTGGCGGGAGTCTGTGAAATATTAGATACAATAAGCAGAGTGATGGGGGAAACACTGGAGGGACTGGCATCCATGAAGGTGGATAAACCACCAGGATCAGATGGATTGTACCCCAGGATGTTAAAGGAATCCAGGGAGGAAATAGCAGCTACCCTGATCATTTTGCAGTCATTACTCGATATGATTGAGGCAGAGGATCGGAGGTCTGTCAATGCTGGACCATTATTTAAACAGGGGTGAGGGATAGACCAAATAATTATAGGCAGGTCAGTCTGACTTCAGTTGTAGACAAATTATTCGAATCAATTGCAAGAGACAGGATGAACTGTCACTCTGAAGAAATGGACTGATCATGGATAATTTTACTACGTTGTGTCTTACTAATTTAATCACATTTTTTGAGAAAGTGGCAAAAAGGATTGATGTGGGTAGTGCAGTAGATGTTGTTTACATGGATTTCAGTAAGACATTTGATAAGGTCAAGGCAGGCAAGTCAGAAAAGTGCGGTCCCTTGGAAAAGAGCAGAATGTGGCAATTTGAATCTAAAATTGGCTCCAAAGGGTACTGGTCGATGGATGTTTTAGTGAATGGAAAACGGTTTGCAGTGTTATTCCACAGGGTTCAGTGTTGAGGCCCTTGCTTTTTGTTGTACATATGGGCAGCATAATAGCACAGTGGTTAGCACAGTTGCTTCACAGCTCCAGCGTCCCGGTTCGATTCCCGGCTTGGGTCACTGTCTGTGCGGAGTCTGCACGTTCTCCCCGTGTCTGCGTGGGTTTCCTCCGGGTGCTCCGGTTTCCTCCCACAGTCCAAAGATGTGCAGGTTAGGTGGATTGCCAAATTGCCTTTAGTGTCTAAAACGATTAGGTGGGGTTACTGGGTTACGGGGATAGGGTGGCGGTGTGGGCTTAAGTAGGGCGCTCTTTCCAAGAGCTGGTACAGACTCGATGGGCCCAGTGGCCTCCTTCTGAACTGTACTTCTGAGGCTGTATAAGGCTCTGGTCAGACCCCATTTGATAATTCTATGATATTGATGATTTGGACTTAAATGTGGGTGGCATGATGGGGAGATTTGCAGGTGACAACAAAATTGGCCATGTGGTTGATGGTGAAGATGATCGTTCTTTTCTCCTGAATTATCCTGCAAGGCTGACGGACCGGGTGCGAGAAGGTGGGTTTAGAATGGACAGCAAGTTTTTTTCTCTGTTGGCACTGACATAATGGGCCGAATGGCCTCTTTCTGTGCAGAAACTAGGAGGTTCGAGGAAGAAATAAGCTATCAAAGGAAAAGACACGAAAACAACCCTACCACACCAGCAAGAGTATCAGGGTCGGAGGCAGTAGAGGTGGTGTGATGGAGAGGAAGTGTGAGACAGCAGTTATGCTCATGTGTGAATGGAGTGGATTGCCAGACTGTGTGTCCATCACAACCAAATTGAATCCTGTCCTTTTGCAAAGATTACCCAAATATTTCCACCAGTAGAGGCTACTGGGCAGCATTCAGAATCCAAACCGGGAGCTGATTTTCCCGATCAATGTATCCTCGGGTTGTCAACACCAATTGTAACCATTCAATACAGTCAGCAGAGACCATAAGACAATAAGACATAGGAGCAGAATTAGGCCACTCGGCCCATCGAGTCTGCTCCGCCATTCAATCATGCCTGATATTTTCTCATCCCCATTCTCCTGCCTTCTCCCCATAACCTCTGATCCCCTTATTAGTCAAGAACCTATCTATCTCTGTCTTAAAGACACTCAGTGATTTGGACTCTACAGCCTTCTGCGGCAAAGTGTTCCACAGATTCACTACCCTCTGGCTGAAGAAATTCCTCCTCATCTCTGTTTTAAAGGATCGTCCCTTTAGTCTGAGATGGTGTCTTCTGGTTCTAGTTTTTCCTACAAGTGGAAACATCTTCTCCACGTCCACTCTATCCAGGCCTCGCAGTATCCTATAAGTTTCAATAAGATTCCCCCCTCATCCTTCGAATAACCATCGAGTACAGACCCAGAGTCTTCAACCGTTCCTCATACGACAAGCTCTGCAGTTCAGGGATCATTCTTGTGAACCTCCTCTGGACCCTTTCCAAGGCCCCAGCACATCCTTCCTTCGATACGGGGCCCAAAACTGCTCACAGTACTCCAAATGGGATCTGACCAGAGCCTTATACAGCCTCAGAAGTACATCCCTGGTCTTGTATTCTAGCCCTCTTGACATGAATGCTAACATTGCATTTGCCTTCTTAACTGCCGACTGACCCTGGGAGATTCTTTGCCTGAATGGTGCAGCTCAGCATAGCACAGTTCATGGAGTCACCGCCAGGGCAACATTTAAATTCTGTCAATAATAAAATGACCAGTTCAGCTGTGCAAATTGCTCTTTGCTGGGCTGCTGAAGCTGGGCAACTCGACAGACTGTTTTCAGAGGATGTTGAAAGGTGGCATTATCTGATTTGTGCCGACTTTGAAATGAAGCCTCGGTAGATTGACTGAAGGAAAGCTTGCAGGTTGTGTGCGTTTAAAGAGGTTCTGAGTGAACATTCACCAGACCACCAGTCTTCTAATTACCACAGCCCAGCAGTAATAAAAATTCCTTTCATCAGCTTCATTCGATATGTGTTAGTGGACAGATCATTTATCAGCAACCTGCACTTTGCGCAAGCTTTGTCAAGAAATTTCACCCGTTCAAATAGAAATTCCATACGGACAACAGGAGAAGCACCATTCCATTCGGACAAACCTGCCTGGCGGTAATCTTTCAGTGGGATGGGGAGTTTACAACATCTGGGAATCTCCTCGGCACATTCCTTGCTGCTCTATGTCATGGACTGTATAATCAATAAACTGGGAAACACATATTAGCAGCCAATATAAATCAAAGCTTTTTGAACAGATCACGTTTAAGTCGACTTCCAATTTGTTGTTAACTTTTCACCCGGGGAGTCCGAGTTGCCGCGGCAACAGAAATGTTTGCATGCACGTTGTGGCCTGGAGCGATGGATAGGGAGGCTCCAGCTTTCTTCCCATCACATGACTGACTGGGAATCTCTCCCGTTCCTGCTGCCTGCCGTCGGTGTGTGTTGGAATATTTCTGACCTGCTTGGTCAAGTTATGAACACAATTTCCTTGACCATCAAGTCCTGGGGTGGACCTTAACGCTTATAACTCAGGGACAGGGATGCTGCCCCCCAAGACCCTCACTGACCATACATACCACCTTCGAGACATAAGACACAGGAGCGGAGTCTGCTCCGCCATCCCATAAGATCATGCCTGATCCGATGTGATCATCCTCAACTCCATTTTCCCGGCTTATCCCCATAACCCTCGATTCCCTCACTGATTGAATATCTGTCTATCTCAGCCTTGAACATACTTAACGACCCAGACTCTACAGCTCTCTGCGGTAAAGAATTCCACAGATTCACTACCCTCTGAGAGAAGTAATTCCTCCTCAGCTCTGTCTTAAATGGACAATCCCTCACTCTGAGGTTATGCCCTCTGGTCCTAACTCTCCCACCAGAGGAAGCATCCTCTCAGCATCAACCCTGTCAAACCCACCCGAGAATCCGCTATGTCTCAATAAGGTCGCCTTCCATTCTTCGAAACCCCAATGAGGACAGGACCAACCTACTCAACGTCTCCTCGTAAGAAAATCCCTCCACAACTGGGATTATCGAGTGAACCTTTTCTGGACTGCCTCCAATGCCAGTATATCTTTCCTTAGATACACCAGTATATTATGGTGCAGACACACTGATGGACACACAGTGGGACCAATCAACATACACAACATCGCAGTCAATCACCAGTGAGAGCTCATGCACTATAAAGACAGGGGACATCAGAGTTCCCGCTCATTCTAGTAGCAGCTAGCTAGGAGCACAGAGCTCACAGCCTGCAACACAGACATTCACCATGTGCTGAGTGCTTCACCTGGTTAGGACTAGGCAAGGGTCAACAGTTAAAGCTGGTATTGCATTTACCCACAGTTCAAGTATGTTTAAGTAGTTAACCTTTTAATAAAATAGTGTTGCACTACTTCAAGTGTTGGTGACCTGTATGTGATCCAAAACACCCAACACATCATGATACCAGGCGTGGTTGCATACTAGCACTTCTTAAACCCACCTGCAAGTGATCTGCCTTCCGCCAGCATTCCGTCATCCTGCAACATGGACAACATCAGCCCGCCGCCGCCGCTCCGCATCGCCGGCAACCTCGGGGCCAACTGGAAGATTTTCAAACTGCGCTTCCAGCTCTTCCTCGAAGCCACGGACAGGGAGGGCGCCTCGGACACCAGGAAGATTGCTCTACTCCTCACCACGGCCGGGGACCATGCCATCCACATTTTCAACTCTCTCACCTTTGCAGATGACGAAGACAAGACGAAGTTCAAGATGGTTCTCCTCAAATTTGACACTCACTGCAGCGTAGAGGTGAATGAATGCTTTGAATGCTACGTGTTCCAGCAGCGTTTGCAGGGTAAGGACGAACCTTTCCAATCCTTTCTAACCCACCTCGCATCCTTGCACAATCTTGCAGCTATGGGCCCACCTCCGACTCCATGATACGCGACCAGATCGTTTTCGGTGTTCAGTCGGACCCCCTACGTCAGCAGCTCCTCAAAGTAAAGCAACTCACCCTAGCGACCGCCATCGAGACCTGTGTCCTACATGAAAATGCCACCAATCGGTACTCCCACATACAAGCAGCTGAAACGACGCAGCAAGGTCCCCACGAGGCGGAACGGGTCCAAGTGATTGAGCACCTCCAGGGCCTCAGCTTGGATGAGGGTGGCCATTTTGCGCGCTTTTCGCGGACTCCCGCGCTTATACGCACCAAAAGAGGGGACAGCGAATTGGAGGAACATAATGCGCAGGCGCGCACTACGCATGACCGCATGGCGCATGCACGGTGGCACAGCGAACGTGCTGACGTCATCACGTGTGTGGCTCAGCCCATTTAAAACGGCAATGCCCCGCAAAATCTCGACAATGCCTACGATGTGGAAGACTTGGCCACTATGCTGCCTGCTGTCGAGCAGCTCAGCCTTCCAATTCATATCGCTTCAGCCAGCCTCGCAGGAATGTCCCGGCAATTCAACCCACGGTCACCGAGTCCGATTCCGACCTCCCACACAGCAGCGACACCGAGGACTTGAAGGTGCCTTTTCGAGTCGGTGTCGTAACGAAAAACAGGCTGTCCCCGAAGCAAAGAATCCAGCCTCTATCGGTATACAGCATCGATCCAGACGATGAGTGGTGTGCCACCCTGACGGTCAACCGGTCCCAAATACGATTCTGCCTGGACACTGGTGCCTCCGCCAATCTCATGGCGTGGTCTGCTTTCCAAAGTCATCGTTTCAAACCAACCATTCTTCCATCAGCCTGCCAGCTATTGGACTACAATGGCAACATCATTCCTGCTACCGGTTCATGCCAACTCGAAGTGACGCACAAGTCATGAAAAGCCATCCTTCCTTTCGTGGGCTCCTCGAAGGACTCTCTGCTTGGCGCACAGGCGTGCAAGCTGCTAAACCTTGTTCAAAGAGTTCACTCTCTCTCTCTTGATGACACGTCTGCCTTCCAGGATGCTGGCTTCAGGGCGCAACTCAACACCATCATCGACCAGCACCACAATGTCTTCGAAGGCATGGGCACGCTCCCATATACGTACAAGATCCTACTCAAACAGAACGCCACGCCTGTGGTGCATGCACCTCGCAGGGTCCCAGCACCCCTCAAGGACCGCCTCAAGCAGCAGCTGTAGGACCTCCAAGACCAAGGAGTGATCTCCAGAGTTACGGAACCAACCGACTGGGTCAGTTCCATGGTGTGCGTAAAAAAGCCTTCCGGCGAGCTCAGAATCTGCATTGATCCCAAGGATCCGAATTGCAACATAATGAGGAAGCATTACCCAATCTCCAAGAGTGAAGAGATCACATGCGAGATGGCTCACGCCAAGCTCTTCACCAAACTTGACGCCTCAAAAGGATTCTGGCAAATTCAACTAGACAGATCCAGCAGGAAACGTGTACCTTTAACACCCCTTTTGGCAGATATTGTTACAACAGGATGCCATTTGGGATCATATCGGCATCAGAAGTGTTCCACAGGATCATGGAACAAATGATGGTAGGCATTGAAGGTGTTCGCGTCTATGTCGATGACATAATCATTTGGTCCACCACCACCCCGCAGGAGCATAGCAGTCGCCTCCAGCGCGTGTTCAAACACATAGGGGAGCAGGGCCTACGCCTCAACAGAGCCAAATACTCCTTTGGCCAGACGGAACTCAAGTTCCTCGGGGACCACATCTCCCAGTTGGGTGTGCGGCCGGATGCGGACAAGGTGGCTGCCATCACAGCCATGAAAAAGCCAGAGGACAAGAAGGCGATCCTCCGATTTCTGGGCATGGTCAACTTCCTAGGGAAATTCATCCCTAATCTCGCCTCTCATACCACAGCTCTCAGGAACCTGGTCAGGAAGACGACAGACTTCCAATGGCTTCCCGCCCACGAGCGCGAATGGAGAAAACTTAAAACCAAACTTACCACGGCCCCGGTATTGGCCTTTTTTGATCCAGCGAAAGAGACAAAAATTTCGACCGATGCCAGCCAATCTGGCATTGGGGCAGTGCTCCTGCAAGGCGATGAGGCCTCATCAAGGGCCCCCATTGCATATGCAAAGGAGTGCCTGGGCCTTTTGACGGTGTCGTCAAGTTTCATGCTTATGTGTACGGCCTTCCCCAATTCACCGTCGAGACCGAACATCGCCCGCTGGTCAATATAATACAGAAAGACTTGAACGACATGACGCCTCGCCTCCAGTGCATTCTGCTCAAACTCCAGCGATACGACCTCCAGCTCGTTTACACCCCGGGCAAAGACCTGATCATGGCCGACGCTCTGTCCAGGGCAGTCAACACCCTGTGTGACCCAGTGGGATTCGTCTGCCAGGTTGACGCCCATGTGGCCTTCGTGGCCTCCAATCTACCAGCCACGGATGAACGCCGCGTCCAAATTTGCCGCGCGACTGCGGCTGACCCCTGCTACAGCGTGTCACGTGCCACCTAACAGACGGGTGGCTCAAGGGCCAATGCTCGCAGGTCTACAACATCAGCGATGATCTGGCGGTAGTCGATGGTGTCCTCCTGAAGCTGGACCGCATTGTTATCCTGCACAGCATGCGCCAGCTTGTCTTGGGACAGCTACACGAGGGCCATCTTGGCGTGGAGAAGTGCCGCCGACGGCCCGAGAGGCAGTGTACTGGCCCGGCATCAATGAGGACATCGCCAACACAGTGCTCAACTGCCCCACTTGTCAGCGGTTCCAGCCGGCCCAACAACGTGAGATCCTACAGCCCCATGAGTTGGTCACGTCCCCTTGGTCCAAGGTCGGCATCGACCTGTTCCACGTGCTGGGCAGGGACTATGTTCCGATTGTAGACTATTTTTCAAACTACCCGGAGGTGGTACGTTTTCACGACATCACATCGTCTGCAGTCATCCGTGCCTGTAAGGAGACCTTTGCTCGACACGGCATCCCGCTCACTGTGATGTCGGACAATGGCCCCTGCTTCGCAAGCCAGGAATGGTCCAACTTTGCCAGGAGGTACAACTTTGTGCATGTGACATCCAGTCCCCTGTACCCCAATCCAACGGCAAAGCGGAGAAGGGCGTCCACATAGTCAAACGGCTCCTCTGCAAGGCTGCCGATGCGGGATCCGACTTCTACCTCGCCTTGCAGGCCTATTGCTCAGCCCCACTGTCCACGGGCCTGTCGCCAGCCCAGCTGCTCATGGGTCGCACCCTGAGGACGACGTTGCCGTCCATTCACGTCCCAGACTTCGACCACGTTCTGGTCCTTCAACAAATGCAACTGTCTCGTGCACAGCACAAGGCGGCTCATGACTCCCGTGCAGCTGATCTCCCTGCTCTGGCTCCAGATGACAACATCCGCATCCATCTTCCGGATGGTGGCCGGTCTGCAATTGCTGTGGTTCTTCGGCAGGTGGCCCCCCCGCTCGTTCCTGGTTCGTCGACCGGATGGTTCCATTCTGCGACGTAATCGACGTGCCCTTCGTCTCGTTCTGCGCTCGCTACATGATCCTCTGCCAGTGCCACGCCCTCCTGTTGTCCCTGACCTGGACTATGTGGAGATTCCGGTTACTCTGCATCCTCCTCACTCTGACGCAGTCCAGCCCGCTCCTCAGCCGCTGGCTCCTGACCCACCCTTGAGGCGGTCAACCAGAATTCGTCGCCCACCTCAGAGACTTAATTTGTGAACTTTGTGCACTGATGGACTCTCTGGTCTGTTCTGTTCTTCCATTTAATTGTTCAAGTGGTTTGTATATAGTGTTCATCTCGTTATTTGTGTGACACACTGTTTTTTCTGCACCAGGCACCTTCCCTTGTAAATAGCTTAGTTTTATGTACATAGTCCGGTAAATATTTTGCACACACGTAGTCAGGAACATTCACCACACACTATTTATTGTCACGCAGGCACAGCTTTTTATATAAAAGGGGGGATGTCATAATATACACCAGTATATCATGGTGCAGACACACACTGATGGACACACAGTGGGACCAATCAACATACACAACACCACAGCCAATCACCAGTGAGAGCACATGCACTATAAAGACAGGGGACAGGAGAGTTCCCGCTCATTCTAGTAGCAGCCAGCTCGGAGCACAGAGCTCACAGCCTGCAACACAGACATTCACCATGTGCTGAGTGCATCACCTGGTTAGGACTAGGCAAGGGTCTTTAGTTAAAGCTAGTATCGTATTTACCCACAGTTCAAGTATGTTTAAATAGTTAACCTTTTAATAAAATAGTGTTGCACTACTGCAAGTGTTGGTGACCTGTATGTGATCCAGAACACCCAACACATCAGTGAACCTTTTCTGGACTGCCTCCAATGCCAGTATATCTTTCCTTAGATAAGGGTACCAAAATTGCTCACAGTATTCCTTTCTTTTCTTTTTACAGTTTCTGTTGAACTCTTGCGTTTTTCTTTGCAAAATCCCATCAGAACGCAAATGCTTGCGTTAATCAAGGTGAGACTTAGCAACGATAGAATACATTATTAGGGGATGGAGGCTGGAACATATCACTTGTGCTCCAAAGTAAACTTGTTTGCACTCAGTGCTAACTCAGGCACTTCCATGTCAAGGGTAGTGCAGCTGAGCTGCACCAGCACTCTCCTCTCTTACTGTTCATCGACAATATACTTTGATTTTAATGTCATAAGGCCCACACCACACAGCCCCCACCACAGCACCAGCTTGCATCTTTGCGTTGCTATGACACCCTCATCATATTCTTTTTGAGCGAGACTGCTCACAATTTAGCAGCAGATTATACGCTTCAAGCTCATGCTTAGTAAGGACAATGGAGACTGCTCTGATCTCACATGTTCGATCTTAAGGTTGGCAGAGAGGGATCTTTTCATGTCATCTTGTTTTGTTTGTTAAATTGAACAAGTACATAAAGGTAAACGCTACATCAGCAGTTTTCTGCATATTCATCTCCTAATATTGGCTTCAACACCATCCAGAACATATTTAATTCGAATTTGTGGAGGTAATTATTGGAGTTGAAGGCTGTCTGAATATAGTTTATGATATAATCAGGTCCTCTTATAATCCAATGCTCTCTTAGCACTGCTGCCTCACGGCGCCGAGGATCCGGGTTCGATCCCGGCTCTGGGTCACTGAGAGTGTGGACTTTGCACATTCTCCCCGTGTCTGCGTGGGCCTCACCCCCCACAACCCAAAAGATGTGCAGGGTAGGTGGATTGGCCACGCTAAATTGCCCCTTAATTGGAAATAAGTTAATTGGGTGCTCTAAATTTATTTTTAAAAAGTAATCCAACCCTCTCCGAGGGCCACTAGCCTGTGCAGGCCTCCTCTCCACAGGCTGTCATCAAATTCATTCAAGGCCGAGTTAGATCGATTTTTGACAGGCAAAGGACTCAAGGGTTATGGGTGAGGGACAGAGGGAGTGGAGGTGAGGCCAGCCAGATTAGCCATGATCTTATTGAATGGCGGAGTTGACGCAAAAGGCCTCCTCTGGTTGATTAACTTTAGATATTCCTATATTCCTATTCCTATCCACCCGTCCGCTGTTGATTCTGCCCCACCACCATTAGCTTTCCTCAAATTGCCCACACCTCCAGTCCTTCAAGATCTGCAGCATCACATGAAGAGACAGCTGGCTGCTGTGATAGAGGGACTGTACGTAGAGTAAATGGTCTCGCTCATCAGCACTTAATAGGCTTTGTGAGTCTGAGCTCCTCCATGGCCTTCAATGGAACAGTGGCAACCTTTCCATTTCTACAGGACGTTTCTCCAACTCTTCGCTATCACGCTTCCATTTTTCATAATTCTTTCTAATATTCTTTCCCCCCCCCCCGTGCTCACCTATTTCCCTTTTTTTTAAATGCTTTTATTCTCCATTTTCACATTTTCCTTCAAAATTTACACCCCACCCACAAACAGTAAACGGTAACAAATACAAAATCAATCCCCTTAACAATACCAACGTTCCCATCCTCCCACCACCCCAAACAACGGCCCACCTGTCAATATATGCATCCAATAAACCAAACCCTCCCACGGTGGAAACAAAAAACAAAGGGGAAAAAGAAAAAGGAGTCCGGGACCGCCCATGGTCACCATTGACCTATAGAGTCCACTCCCCCCCCCCCCTACACTCAACGCCATCCAACCTCTGAAAGAGTACCGTACATGATACCCAAGAGTTGTACACCCCCCCCACCCCCCTCCAGTCTCCAACTCCTCCCGTCCACTGCCTCTTGTAAAACTCCGACCCCAACCTCGGTTCCTTCCCCCCCAACTTTCCACCCCGGCTAGACCACTCGGACCCTGCTCTGCCAGGCTCCGATGGCCGCAGCCCCTCCCCCCACCTCACTCCCGTTCACTGGCCGGCTTAAACTGGCCAGCATGGAGGCCCCCGCCACGGTCCCTTTCCCCCTTGCCCGGCCCTAGGAAAGCCCAGAAATCCCCTTTTAGCACACAAACCCCGCATATCCACCTACACCCCAAAGAGCCCTCATTTCGAGTGAAAGTCCCATCACTTCCCTTGTCCAAATATATACCACATTGGCTCCTTTAGCCCATACACCTGGGTTAGGGTTAGGGTTAGGGTTAGGGGTAGGGTCATGAGGTTACATCGGCACATGACCATTTCTCAATTTCTCAGTTCTGCCACAGTCCTTCTGCCTTCGCAAACGCCTTCGCTGCTACCGCCGTTCCAAAATTAAAGTCCCTGAGCTTGTAAGTCACCCTCAGCTTCGCTGGATATATAATGCCGCACTGCACCTTGCTAATGTACAGTGCCCTCTTCACCCAGTTGAAGGCAGCCCGCCTCCTCGCCAGCTCCACCGCAAAGTCCTGGTATACACGTATACCAGCTCCAGCCCACTGCACCACCCGCTTCTGCTTGGCCCAGCTCAGGACCTTCTCCTTCACACTGTACCTACGGAAGCACAGAGTCACTACCCTTGGCGGCTCACTCGCCATTGGTACAGGCCTCCACGACCGATGAGCCCGATCCAGTTCATATCGGGAGGGATCCTCCCCCCCCCCCCAATAGTTTCACCAACATCGCGGCAAAATACTCAATCGGCCTCGGTCCTTCAACTCCTTCGGGCAGCCCCACAATCCTCAAATTCTGTAGCCTGGATCTGTTTTCCAGGTCTTCCATTTTTCCTCGCAGATTCTTGTTAATGTCCATCACCTTCTGCGTCTCCTACCCCATCGAGGCAAGTTGATCACCGCGCTGCAATAACGTCTCCTCCTCTTCCTTCAGCGCCTCCCCTTGCTCTCGCACCTCCGCCACTGCGCTCGCCACCGCCGTCGTCACCGGGGAAACCGCCTCCTCCCCCAGCACACTCAAAACCTCTCTCATCTCCTTCCTCATTGTCTCCATGTATCTTGTAAACTGCCTTTCGAATTTCGCAGCCATCACCTTAGTTATTTCTTCAGCCGTAAGCAATGTGGCCTCCCCTGGTGCTCCAGCCTCCATTTTCCTTGGTGACCCCGCGGTGACCTTTCCACTCCCCGACGGACCTTCAGCTGTTTTCCTTACGGACGATTTTTTGCTTAACCTCGACATTTTTCTTCACTGTGCCTTCACTGTTTCTTCCTGCTTTTGCCGCCTCCGTGGACCCTGTGACCGGGCTTAAAGCCCCGAAAATGCCGTTCCCGAACGGGAGCCCTCCATTGTGCGGCCGCCTCCCGCCCGCTGTCACCGGAAGTCTCCCCTATTTCCCTTTTGAAAGCATCTGGAGATTTCCATTCCTCTGAAGCATCAAGAGAGAGTCCGGAAGTGTCCATGCTTGATTCTGCATTAACTGATCTCAGTTGGGTGGCACAGAGCCTTTGGACTGGAAGGAGGGATGAAATCGTCCTCTTCCTAATTACTCGGTTTGACAGCAAGTGCCTGAATGTAGGTACTAAGTAAGTTCAAGGTCGAACTTGATTGTTGAATGGTTTATTGATACTTACTGAGAAAGGTCAGATTTGAAGATCCAGAGGGTACTTGAATAATAAAAGTGACAATCGAGCTCTGTATGTGTACAGTGCCCTGATGTGTTAGATCAGAAACATTAATCTCCCTCATTATTTTCTTTAGCGTAAGGTACAGCCAACCTGAACAGAATCTATCTAAACTATACACACATTTCATGCTGACTGATTGCTGGAATGCAGTACATTTTTAAAAACTATCATGAAGCCCCTATTTGTCTTTTCTCTTTATTTCTTAAGATGGCAACGACATCCCACACATCTAGCATGTCAACAGGTTTCCTATATCTTAGCAACTGACACCGACCACCACTGAGGTTTATCGCGATTAGTCATGCTTATTCACTTCAGATAATGCCTTAGGTGGACGGCGTCAAATACCGTGTGGGCTCGGTGTAAGGGAAGTCGATCCTATTCCAAGATTCCTAATTGTTGACTTCAAGTTATGAAACCCTATCTCCTCTCCTTTACAATGTGCTTTTGACCTGGTCCACATGTAGCTGATGCTTTTAACAGAAAGTAAGATCAGAAACCTTAATTGCTCTTTGAATTTACACGGCAGCTCACCCCCCCACACACTCACCCCCTCCACTCCCAAATAACCACCAGCCACTGTCATTCGCTTCAGAAACGAGTTTAAAAATGTTGCTTCGACCACACAAGAAACATCATTCGATTGAATCAAATGGCAAAATGTTTGCTTGTCAGGATAACCATTGCTCTGCCAATTTTAAGTGTATATTTCACTGGTCTCGCTGGGTCTAGCGAGGTCACCCACCTTGCTGTTTATTAATGTTTTCATAATAGAAACACACAACACAACCTCCTGTTAATATGTGCTTTCCAAATCAAATTTAACATGTCAGAATTTGAACTGAGATTTGAAAAAGAGAATGACTGAGGAGATTTATCGATTTTAACGTTTGGTTTAATGTTGGTGTTGGAAAAAGGCAAATCTGATAGAATTTCTTCCGTGCAGCTGCACGGAATCAAATAATCTTTCACAAATGTCCCCAACCCGTGATCTCATTGGTCCGTCCACCATGTGGTGAAGTAATGTCTGAACTTACTGTTCTATCAGAAGCACGCAGTTTACTTGCATGGCTCGAACAGAACCCTGAGAAGACGGTAGCACGGTGATAATGTTACTGGACTGGCAACCCAGAGGCCTGGGCGAATACTTTAGGGTAATGTGTTCAAACCCCACCACCGCAGCTGGAGGGATTTTAGACTAAATTAATAAAATATGGAGCAGAATGCAAGTTTCATTGATAATGATCGCGAAACTATCAAATTGTCATAAAAACCCATCTGACTCACTAATGCCCTTTAGCAAGGAAATCTGTCATCCTCACCTGCTCTTAAATAATGATGTGGAGATGCTGATGTTGGACTGGGGTGGGCACAGTAAGACGTCTTGCAACACCAGGTTAACGTCCAACAGGTTTATTTGGAATCACTAGCTTTCGGAGCGTAGCTCCTTCATCAGGTGAGTGAAGAGGTAGGTTACACAAACACAGCATGTAGAATATACATATATATGTCTATATATGTGGTTGTGTAACCTACCTCTTCACTCACCTGATGAAGGAGCTACGCTCCGAAAGCTAGTGATTCCAAATAAACCTGTTGGACTTTAACCTGGCCTTAAGTGAAAGTCACCATAGTCCCAGGTGACCACAGGCTGCTTTCCCCTTTGAGGGGGAGAGCTGACTGGTGGTGACTTAACCTGAGGATCGCCACACCTCAGGCGGGGGGGCAAGGTTGAGAAGGGGCGCCATCTCCATGTGTAGGTCTGGCCTACATATGACTCCAGTCCCACGTGTGGCTGACTGTTAATTGCCCTCTGCAATAATCGAGTAAGGCACTCCGTCATAGTTAGCTCACCACAACCTGCTCAAGGGCAATTAGAAATAGGAAAGAATTACTAGCTTTGTGAGGGACACTTGTCCGAAAGGCAAACAAAAATCGCTAGCTGAGATGCTCCAAGAGTGCTGGAGCTGCCGATGAACAAGCCAAAATTACGAATGCCATATTCACCAGTAAAGTAATTGAAATTATCCTTTTATTGCTTTCATTAAAGTTTTTTCTTGAAGATGTCAACCTCTCCCAAAAGCCTGGATTTGGGATTGATATTTTTGCCCAGAATTTCAGCCCGCTGTTCTGTATTTAGGTTTTGCTGTCACTGGGGGTGGTTCTCAACACGTCAGCGGCCACAGAGAGAACAGCGAAGCCTGCGAAAAATCCGGAGTTTGTGTTTCCCGATTTTCCTCGCCCCTCACCGGCGATGCCATGGGGTCCACGCCCACAAAGGGCAGGGACCTCATTTAAATGTATTTTAATAAATTTTAATACTTTTAACGAGCCTCTCTGTCACATGATCCCTGCTCACTAAATGTGAATACCTTCCTGGCCTGGCGTCACGCCGACGAGGCTTACAACAGGTTTGGCAAAACCAGAAACAGTCACGGGGATCTCTCCTGTGGCGCAATGGTAAGTATAGCCCCCGGGAGGATGGGGAGATGCCCGGCCAGAATCCTGGCACAGGTTGGCATTGTAAGGCTGGCACCAGCAGTTTCCAGGGCGGGCCATCATGGGAGCCGTGTGTGTGTGGGGGGAATTCTAATAATATGTGACGGGAGGGGGTGGGCTCTGAGAGGGGAACTTACAAGGCACGGGGAGGGGAGGAGGTACTGAGGGAGGAGGAACACTGCCGATTGTTACGCGGTGGTGGGATGGGAGCCCCCGATGACTGTCCGGAGAGGAGGGGAGATGGGGGCAGCCCCTGAGTATTACCTGGAGGTGCAGGGGGCCCCCAATACCTCCATGGTGGGGGCTGGGGTCGGTTAGGCACCAGTTCTCATCGGGGCATCCCTTAAAGATGGCGCCCCAATCTCTGTAGAGCTGGGTACTGGCTCTATCAGGCCCTGCCCCAGCAGAGCGATCTCTGTAGAGCTGGGTACTGGCTCTATCAGGCCCTGTCCCAGCAGAGTGATCTCTGTAGAGCTGGGTACTGGCTCCATCAGGCCCTGCCCCAGCAGAGTGATCTCTGTAGAGCTGGGTGCTGGCTCTATCAGGCCCTGACCCAGCAGAGTGATCTCTGTAGAGCTGGGTGCTGGCTCTATCAGGCCCTGACCCAGCAGAGTGATCTCTGTAGAGCTGGGTGCTGGCTCTATCAGGCCCTGACCCAGCAGAGTGATCTCTGTAGAGCTGGGTGCTGGCTCTATCAGGCCCTGACCCAGCAGAGTGATCTCTGTAGAGCTGGGTGCTGGCTCTATCAGGCCCTGACCCAGCAGAGTGATCTCTGTAGAGCTGGGTGCTGCTCCATCAGGCCCTGCCCCAGCAGAGCGATCTCTGTATAGGGAAGCAGCAAAGGTGAGAGAAGAGGAGAGAGTTAAAAGAATCAACTTGTTTTCTGACTTAGCTGTTTCCACTCTAAAGTAAATCAAGCAGAGATCACTAGAAATGCTGAACGTCTGTACCTCTCGACATCTATAGATTTCAAAGGGGCTTTGTACAGCACTGTTATGGGTCAGGGTTTCGAGAACTCCAAAGTGTATCATGGAGTTCACCTGACCCACAACTTTTAATAGATTGTGGTATGGGGAGCACACGGCCCACTCTACAGGTGTGGTACAGCAGAAATGGAAAAGTATTTTTTAAAGCAAAACAATGTTTATTCTATGAAATCAAGTTAACCTTTTTAAAACAAACTGAATATCTTTGCAACCATTAATTAAAAGATAACTCCCAAAGAATACAACACTAAGTAGCCTGTATGCTGTCCTTTTACACCCAAAAGTCTTAACAAACCTTTAAACAGAAGCACGTCAGGGTTTACATTCACTACTGAAAACATTAAAATTTCTGAATTCACCAAATGATCAAGAGATAGTCCTTCATGGCAGAGAGATCAACAGTACAGCTGCTTAGGCTGACTTCAGCTGCAACACACTGAAAAAACGAAACCAGGAAGACAGAGACACACCCAAGCTTTTCTCAAAGTGAAACTAAAAAGCAGAACCAGAGCTCAGCTCCACCCACACTCTGACATCACTGCAGTAACATGAGCAGCTAACCATTTCTTAAAGCGACATTCTCATGACAGCACATTATAGCGTAGTGGTACCACTGGGCTAGTAATCCAGTGACCCAGAGTATTCTGGGATCCCAGGTTCAAATACCACCACTGCAGATGGTGAAATTTAAATTCAATAAAATCTGGAATTAAAAGTCTAATGATGACCATGAAATCATTATCGATTGTCGTAAAAACCCATCTGGGTCACTCATGCCCCTTCAGGGAAGGAAATCTGCCGTCCTTACCTGGTCTGGCCTACATGTTAACTGCCCCCTCAAGGACAAGGGGCTGGCTTAGCACAGGGCTAAATCACTGGCTTTTAAAGCAGACCAAGGCACGCCAGCAGCACTGTTCAATTCCCGTACCAGCCTCCCCGAACAGGCACCAGAATGTGGCAACTAGGGGCTTTTCACAGTAACTTCATTGAAGCCTACTTGTGACAATAAGCGATTTTCATTACATTACATTTCATTAGGGATGGGCAATAAACACTGCCAATGCCCTTGTCCTTTGAATGAATAGAAAAAAAACATGGTGATACCATGGCTCTGGCCTACAACAAACTTGTATTATTTTGGCAACTTTAATGTGGAAAAAACTCTCAAAGTACTTCATAGGAGCTTTATAAACCCTAATCTTATACTGAGCCAATACAGAGATACTTGGACAGATGACCAAGCTGTCAAAGAGGTAGGTTTTAAAAAGTGTCTAAAAGGGAGAAAAAGAATTGGAGAGGTTAAGGGAGAGAATGCCAGAACTAGGGCCTTGACGGCTAAAGCACAACCATCACAGGTGAAGTGATTAAAATCAGAGACCAAGGGAGGGATTTTCCAGCCATTCTCACCAGTTGGGCTGGGGGATTTCCCATTGACAGCGGTGGTACCACCGCCAGCCAACAGCTGGCCCCCTCCCTCTGCCGAGAAACACATCGTGGGGGTGTGTGGATAATTCCCCCCCCCACCCCACCCCACCAGAATTGAAACAGTGCAGATATGTCAGAGGGTTGTTGGGCTAGAGCATGTTACAGAGATAGGGAAGAGCAAGAATATGGAGGGATTTGAAGACAAGGATGAAAATTGTAACAGGTTGAATGACCTCCTCCTGCTCCTGTTTTCTATGTTGCTAGCTCAGCAAGCTCAAGGGTGGTGGGTGAAGGAAGGTCACAGGTAGGAGCATTTGGGATAAATCCAAGTTTGCACAGGGGACATGGGAGGCTGCCCAAGAGTACATTGGAATAGTCGAAAGGCGGCACAGAAATGGATGTCAGGAACAGATTCCATGAAGCAGGGATGGAATTGGCGATTTGCGGACGTGGAAATAGGTCGATCAGAAAAACCATTGCTCAATTAGCTGCTTGCAATGATGCCAAGACGGTATATTGGTTCATAGAAATGTTTGTGGAAACAATGTGATTCACTTCCATTTATTTTGAGTTATATCTTAGGTTCAGTCTGCGCCCATTGCCCACTGTGATTTGATGGTTCCCATGACCCTGATGCGAGTCAGGTCCCTGGGTACTTTAATTGTTCACTTAGAACCCTGACACTTCCTGTCAGGGTTATTGGAAACAGTGCGAGCCAGGCCGCTTTCATGTTTATGTTGTGTAATCTCAACAGATTACATGAAAGAGCAACCCAAACAAAGTGTGTGGAAACTTACTCCCATTACTAAACATACTGCTATAATTATCTATCATTTGTGGAAAGAGAACAGTGATGAAGGAGTGTAAACCTACCTGGCCTTTGGAAAGCAGGTGAAGGGGCAGGTACAACCATCGCGTTTGCTTACCTGTCCAGCCCCAGGCTGCTATAGGCCACCTGCCCCAGGCCTGTGGGAGAGATCCTTCTTTAAATATGCAGATTAGAACGTTGAATTCTGCCACGAAAAGTTGCTGAAGAAATGTTAATGGGACCAATTTCCTTGAATCTGTTCCTTGGGACACCAATTCCACAAGGACACAGGTGGGAAGGGGACGGAGACCATTTCTTGGAGCCCATTCCCCGTTCATGTTGCCACACAGTTCCAGAGTGTCACTGGAGCAGAGAGAGAAGGGATTACGTAGTCTCCACGTACCCATGTAAATGAGAAAGGAAAGGAGCATTGCCAGCCTCCTGCCTCACCTTCCTGCCAACATGGCCCAGGAAATCTCGGTAAGGTTAAAGTCCAACAGGTTTGTTTCGTATCACTAGCTTTCGGAGCACTGCTCCTTCCTCAGGTGAATGAAGAGGTAGATTCCAGAAACATATATATAGACAAAGTCAAAGATGCAAGACGATACTTTGAATGCGAGCATTTGCAGGTAATTAAGTTGTTATAGGTCCAGATGGAGCAGGTTAAATAGGTGTGAATTGTCTCAAGTCAGGACAGTTGGTTGGATTTTTCAAGCCCAGGCCAGATGGTGGGGGATGAATGTAATGCGACATGAATCCCAGGTCCCGGTTGAGGCCGTACTCATGTGTGCGGAACATGGCTATAAGTTTCTGCTCGGCGATTCTGCGTTGTCGCGCGTCAATCTCAGACCTAAGGGCAGCACGGTAGTATTGTGGATAGCACAATTGCATCACAGCTCCAGGGTCCCAGGTTCGATTCTGGCTTGGGTCACTGTCAGTGCGGAGTCTGCACATCCTCCCCGTGTGTGCGTGGGTTTCCTCCGGGTGCTCCGGTTTCCTCCCACAGTCCAAAGATGTGCAGGTTAGGTGGATTGGCCATGATCAATTTCCCTTAATGTCCAAAATTGCCCTTAGTGTTGGATGGGGTTGCTGGGTTATGGGGATAGGGTGGAGGTGTTGACCTTGGGTAGGGTGTTCTTTCCAAGAGCCGGTGCAGACTCGATGGGCCGAATGGCCTCCTTCTGCACTGCAAATTCTATGATAATCCATGATAATCTATGAAAATCAGAGAGTCAGTAGGCCTAAGAGGACACCAATTGTAAGTGGCCCAAATCTTCAAGTCTTCAAGGTGCTGCCCTGCCAGAAGAAACTAAAGCAATTAGCCAATCTGCTGTTGAACTGCAGTCCCCCAACCCTGAAACTTGGGCGCGATCACCCCCAACACCAAATTCACCTGCAGATCAACTTGGACTGGCACAAACCAACTTGGAAAAAGGGGCTGGTCCAGTGATGGGGTGTGATGGCCTGCTGCTAAACACTCCCATCTGGGAATTAGATTGTTACTTGGAATGGTAAGTTAGTTGAGGAGCAAACAACAAGAGCTTGGGACTGGATTCAGTGTCTCATGTGGAGAAAATACTGGCCAGACTTGATGGGCTGAATGGTCAGTTTCTGTTCTGCAAATTGCCACGATGCTATTTTATGATGTTCTCGGACTGGTTATTCAAGCCAGCTGCAATTATATATGCAATTGAAATCAAATAATTTACAGTGCAGAAGGATGCCATTCGGCCCATCGAGTCTGCACCGGCCCTTGGAAAGAGCACCCTACTTAATCCATGCCTCCACCCTGTCCACTTATCCCAGTAACCCCACTCAACCTTTTGGACACTAAGGGGTAATTTAGCATGACCAATCCACCTAACCTGCACACCTTTGGGGTATGGGAGGAAACCGGAGCACCCGGAGGAAACCCACGCAGACACGGAGAGAACGTGCAAACTCCGCACAGACAGTCACTTGAGGCCGGAATTGAAACCGGGACCCTGGAGCTCTGAGGTAGCAGTGCTAACCACTGTGCTACCGTAGATATTCATGATTTGGAGATGGCTGTGTCGGACTGGGGTGAGCACAGTAAGAAGTCTTAAAACACCAGGTTAAAGTCCAAGAGGTTTGTTTCAAATGGTTAGCTTTCGGAGCGCTGCTCCTTCCCCAGGTGAATGAAGAGGTAGGTTCCAGAAACATTTATACAGACAAAGTCAAAGATGCAAAACAATGCTTTGAATGCGAGCATTTGCAGGTAATTAAGTCTTTACAGATCCAGAGATAGGGATAACCCCAGGTTAAAGAGGTGTGAATTGTTAGATACTCAGACATTGAAGCTGCTAAAAAGGGAACTTCTGCTTCAACAATTGAGCTGAAAATGGATTTAGATCTTACCAAAGTGAGATGACCGACAGCGATGCCATCATACAGATGGTTAACTTGCCTTTTTCAAGTTCCTCTCACTGTCACCTTGAAGCAAGCATAATCCCATTTAGGTTAAATGATTAGCCCCTCCCATTGTCCAAATAGTGGAGAGGGAAATGTGATATGAATGAGTTAGCCTTCATGTGATAACATCGCTTAGAGTATTTTCAAGGTTCCTTTGAGGGGCTGCAAAAGTATTTGTTTAACAATCGAAAGGTCCGCTTTTGCAATTGTACAAAAAAAACCTGTGCTGTTTTTAATTAAGATGTGGAGATGCCGGCGTTGGACTGGGGTGAGCACAGTACGAAGTCTTACAACACCAGGTTAAAGTCCAACAGGTTTGTTTCGATGTCACTAGCTTTCGGAGCGCTGCTCCTTCCTCAGGTGAATGAAGAGGTCTGTTCCAGAGCAGAAACTTATAGCCAAGTTCCGCACACATGAGTGCGGCCTCAACCGGGACCTGGGATTCATGTCACATTACATTCATCCCCCACCATCTGGCCTGCGAAATCCTACCAACTGTCCTGGCTTGAGACAATTCACACCTCTTTAACCTGGGGTTACCCCATCTCTGGATCTGTAAAGATTTAATCACCTGCTAATGCTCGCATTCCTAGCATTGTTTGGCATCTTTGAATTTGTCTATATATGTGTTTCTGGAACAGACCTCTTCATTCACCTGAGGAAGGAGCAGCGCTCCGAAAGCTAGTGACATCGAAACAAACCTGTTGGACTTTAACCTGGTTTTTAATTAAAGAAATTATGTTACCATCAAGATTAAAAACGGCGACCCAGTGACTGGCCCCGATCCATATTCTCATTCCCTGTTGAGTTTTGCACTTCCAGGGACTTTGGGAATGTTAATGTTATGTTAATAAGAATGTGTTGTACACTGTTGTTAATAGCTGTTGCTGAACATAAGCTGTGAAGAGGACAATTGGGAGCCTTGCGTTTACTTATTGTCTGGTCGGACAAGTTAATATCTTTTTGGAATAATCGACATGCCGACAACAGACATTACTTTGCCTCTAGTCATTAGGTTCAGCCCAGTAAAGCATGAGAAGCTTGTCAAAACTTTCCCACATCAACCACACTTAACTTCCAAAGAAGGCAGCCCTCCTTTTGTTTACTCATTCCAGACAAACGACTTTAAAAAAAACAATCCTTTCACATTGCAAATTTGCATATAAGTGACAAACTAGATTCACTTCGAAAATGTGAAAATCCCAGCGGCTGAACGATAAAAGGGACAGAATTGGTCCCTGCAGCATCTCTGGAGCCGGTGTTATAGAAGCTGGAGGCCCTCAGGATGGGACGGGCAATGTCCCCGGCCACCTCTCACGTGGCCTGCTTCCTAAATAGCCAAATCGCGACACAGAACAACAAAGAACAAAGAAAAGTACAGCACAGGAACAGGCCCTTCGGCCCTCCAAGCCCGTGCCGACCATGCTGCCCGACTAAACTACAATCTTCTACACTTCCTGGGTCCGTATCCCTCTATTCCCGTCCTATTCATGTAAATCGACGTCAAGCAGCCAAAAGTACTGTTTTGACTGAACTGACTTGAGTGGCACAGGATTTACAAACCTGGATGCCAGAGGCCCACTCAGCATATTCTGAAAAGCAAAACAGTGCAGAAGATGGCGATCCGAAATAAAAATAGGACATGCTGGAAAACCTCCTGTCCACGGAGGAACAGAGTCAACGTTTTGGGGCCGTAGGACTCTCCTTCAGAGCTGAAGAGAGTGACCAGTCACATTGGACTCCAGAAGTGAACTCCACTTCTCTCTCCACAGATGCCACTCAACATATTTGCTGACCACCCACCAAAGCTGCAGCAACAACTCACCACGAGCGTAATTAAAAAAGCCAGGCACCCAACTTGCAGGGAAGGTGATTTAGACTAACTCCCACTTTTGCAAACTCTCTGGAAGCATTCTGGCACATGTTTGGAGGTGTTGTGGTGATTTCTGGATTCAGCAATGGAATATTTCAACATCCTCACAAGGTGTGCAGAGGAGGAGACGTCTATTCCTTGCAAAGGTTGCCATGATGTGGAGATGCCGGCGTTGGACTGGGGTGAGCACAGTAAGAAGTTTTACAACACCAGGTTAAAGTCCAACAGGTTTGTTTCAAATCACTAGCTTTCGGAGCGCTGCTCCTTCCTCAGGTGAATGAAGAGGTAGGTTCCAGAAACATATATATAGACAAAGTCAAAGATGCAAGACGATACTTTGAATGCGAGCATTTGCAGGTAATTAAGTCTTTACAGAGCCAGAGGGAGGGGTAACCTCAGGTTAAAGAGATGTGAATTGTCTCAAGCCAGGACAGTTGGTAGGAATTTGCAAGCCCAGACCAGATGGTGGTGGGGGGGGGGGGATGAATGTAATGCGACATGACTCCAAGGTCCCAGGGCAGCACGGTGGCGCAGTGAGTTAGCTCTGCTGCCTCTCGGCGCCGAGGCCCCAAGTTCGATTCCGGCTCTGGGTCACTGTCCGTGTGGAGTTTGCACATTCTCCCCGTGTTTGTGTGGGTTTCGCCCCCACAACCCGAAGATGTGCAGACGAGGTGGATTGGCCACGCTAAATTGCCCCTCAATTGGAAAAAATTAATTGGATACTCTAAATTTAAAAAAAAAAAATGAATCCGGAACTTGGCTCTAAGTTTCTGCTCGGCAATTCTGCGTTGTCGCGCGTCCTGAAGGCCGCCTTGGAGAACGCTTACCCGAGGATCAGAGGCTGAATGCCCTCGACTGCCGACGTGTTCCCCGGCTGGAAGGGAACATTCCTGCCTGGCGATTGTCACGCGATGTCCGTTCATCCGTTGTCGCAGCGACTGCATGGTTTCACCAATGTACCCCACCTCAGGGCAGCACGGTAGCATAGTGGTTAGCACAATTGCTTAACAGCTCCAGGGTCCCAGGTTCGATTCCCCGCTGGGTCACTGTCTGTGCGGAGTCTGCACGTTCTCCCCATGTCTGCGTGGGTTTCCTCCGGGTGCTCCGGTTTCCTCCCACAGTCCAAAGATGTGCAGGTTAGGTGGATTGGCCATGATAAATTGCCCTTAGTGTTGGGTGGGGTTGCTGGGTTATGGGGATAGGGTGGAGGTGTTGACCTTGGGTAGGGTGCTCTTTCCAAGAGCCGGTGCAGACTCGATGGGCCGAATGGCCTCCTTCTGCACTGTAAATTCTAATTCTATGAATTCTATGATAACGCTATGAAAAAAATATATATTTCCTGCACCGTATGAGGGAGACAACGTTGGTCGAGTCTCACGAGTATGTACCACGTACCTGGTGGGTGGTGTCCTCACGTGTAATGGTGGTACCCATGTCGATGATCTGGCACGTCTTGCAAAGGTTGAACCAGGTTATGGTGGCGGCAGTAGCCTTTGGGTCTGCAACAAAACATAGAGATGGAACAGAGGCTGAGCAAAGGTGCGACAGCATGACCCCGGAATCTTGGTGTGCTCCCCCACCAGGGTGTGCCTCATTGCCACCCCATCCAAGTCCACATCTGTTTCCTCCGCAGCTGGATTCATCTGCAACCTTGCCCTCTGGTGAACAGGCGCACAAACAATCCTTTTCCCTGGTCTGATTATAACCCCCTAATGATTTACCAAGTGCATATTCCACCCTTATCAATGCTGGAGGGTCTGAGTATGAGGTCAAGGGATAGGTCTAGTCAGTAATAAAAGGGCTTCTTCCTGGATTGGCAGTAAGCAGGTGGCAGTTCTCAGGTATCTGAAAGTGGGGTATACTGAAAGGTGAATATTGGAGTGAGGGAACTGGGCGTGTGGTGGAGAGCAAGTGGTCCATAGTCACACCATCTGCAGCTTGCACATCAGGTGAGACAGCAGGATGATGGTGAGCTGGGAGTTGAGAAGCGGCTTAAGGAGGAACATGGCATCATCCTCAATCTTCTCAGAGACACCGGAAGCCACGGGCTTTGTCACAGGCACCCCCATGATGCAGCAAACCATCTTCTCCTTGGGGCTGTGGTGGGTTTGAATATAATTTCACTCCGTCTTGCCAGAGGCAAGTAATCAGAAGAAGTGTGAGAATAGATTTTTTTAAAATATATATTTTGGAGGATCATAGTGTCGATAATTAAGCTGAGAAAAGATTACACTTGATAGGTTGTCTGGGATGTTTAAGACATGAAAGGATAGAATTGTTGGGCGGGATTATCCGTAGCCCGACACCGAAATTGGAAACGGTGATTGGGCAGAAAATGGGTCCCGGCGCTGGAATCGGGGCAGCCGCTGGTTTGATGCCATCTCATGATGCCTTCTGCACTGTAAATTCTATGATGATGCTCTGCCCCTCCAAAATTGGCGTCATCGGGAAGTGCGCCACGCGCAGTTGCAACCCCGTTGGTGTGTGCTTAGCTGACCCACCCGCGATGCTCCACCTCCGATGGTCCGAGTCGGCGATGGCGCGGGTCACGTGTGGCCCCAGCGGTCGTGAGCCTGGTGTGGTGGCTACAGAGAGAGAGAGAAGGCATGCGGACAGTGTACTGCAATGCCACACTTTGCCGAGATCCATGCGGCTGGCCGGGGGGGTGGGGGGGGGTGTCCGCCCGGGCTGGGGGGAGGGGGGGGGTCCGCCAGGGCTGGGGGGAGTGGTGGGAGAGGTGGCCAGGAGGTGGGCTGTGGGTCGGGTGGGCGGATACGGGGGCCAGCATGGCCGGCGCCATCTTTTACGGCGCGCCGGTGCGCGTGTGAGGGGTGTAGGCGTACGTGCGGCTGCAGCTCGTCAGCCCTGCGCACGTGCAGCACAGACCCGCCGATTCTCCAAGCATTTTCCGGGTGTTCCGCGGGTGTTTCACACGTCATCGGTGCTAGCCCCTCACCGCTACCTGAATCGGTGAGGGTTTCACGCCAATTTTCCCATCATGAAACACCACCGATTCTCCGTTGGCATCGGCATTTCGCCTCAGGAACGGTGAATCCAGCCCGTTAGCTTTGCGCATTTGTAAAGAGATATTACGGTGGGTTTGAGGTACAAGTTGATCGGTTGGATCTACCATTTGCATTTTTAGATAAATTGAATTTGTTTGAATATCAAAGTAAAGTCAGAGGTGACAAGACAGATTTTGCATCTGACAGGAGATCGATGGCGAAACAGAAGAGCACATGTTACATTTTATTGACTAGAAAGCAGAGACAAATAGAAACATGAAATATTTTATATTTGGAAGGATTTGAGTTTCAAAGAGAACAAGGAGAGAAAAATAGGGAAAGCTGGAAAATCTCAGCATCCATAGAGAGAGGAAACAGAATTAACATTTTCAGTCCCCATGACACCTCTTCAGAACTGAAGAGAGGGGCAAATGTGATTATAGATAAGAAGAGGGTGGTGCAGCTGGAACAGTGATTGGTGGGACCTGGGAGAGGGTGAACCAAAGACCCAGCAAAACATAAAAACAAGTGAAAGGTGACCCAGTTTGGGGGGGGGGGGGTGTGTTTGCAGAGGAGCAGAAAAATGTTTGGGATATTAAAAAATGGTAAAGGTGGAGGTGAAATGTCGCAGTCTAAAGTTATTGAACTCAATGTCAAGTCCTGAGAGTTGCAACGCGCCCAATTGGATGATGAGATGCGGCTCCTCCAGCCTGCTTTTGGAGCCTAGCAGCAGGGCAAGGACAGGTATGTAAGCACGAGGGCAAGATGCTGGGTTGACAGGAAAGTTGGGGTCGTGCTTGCAGGCTGAGCAAAGGCGAGGACAATGGAACCTGAGATGAAAGGGGGGGATAGCATTTTAAAGTTACAGAGGAGAGCGTAGGGGTTGGCCATGAGAAAGATCTACCAGGAACAGGAGTAGCTGTAATTTAAGTCAACAATCCAGTCAAATCAAAATCAGACTGCAAAAAGCAGTCCTATTCTGAAAGTTTCTTAGCTTTCCATAGCAGAGTGGAAACGAGTTTGGTAGGTCACGTGATATGCTATTATTAAAGTGTCAGCAACTTTGCCTTGGGCAATATTACTTGATTTTTATAATTAAACATCTATAGAGGAGTATTGCCTGGAAGATGTTTACCCGTGGGTCTGATGAAGTATTTTGGGGGGGAATGTTTCGCAAGATTAATTTTAACTGTGAAACTGTAATCTTGTGTGCATCTGTTTTCTTTTCTTCCTATTAATAAATCTTTTACTAGCATAGTGGATAACATTGTTGCTTCACAGCACTCAGGGTCCCAGGTTCGCTTCCCCATTTGGGTCACTTTCTGTGCGGAGTCTGCACGTTCTCCCCGTGTCTGCGTGGGTTTCCTCCGGGTGCTCCAGTTTCCTCCCACAAGTCCCGAAAGACGTGCTGTTGGGTGAATTGGACATTCTGAATTCTCCCTCAGTGTACCCGAACATGGGGCCGAAATGTGGCGACTAGGGAATTTTCACAGTAACTTTGTTGCAGTGCTGATATAAGCCTACTTGTGACACTAATAAAGATTATTATTATAACATCCCAAAAGTGTTACTGGATTAATTGCTGCTGACATCAGTATATTTCCGTCTCATTTTCAGAATACAAGACAATTGATTTTGCCCTTGAGCCAAATTTCCATCTAGGATTTGCTTTGTTCAGCAATTAACATCTGCTGTGGTCATAACAGAAGCACAAGGTTTTTTTAGGATTACAGGGTTATCCACATAGTCAGGGAATGGAGCGTTAGACACCTTTGATGCTCGTGTAGCAGTGGTCCAGGGTGTTTGCACTTCTGGTGGGGCAGGAGGTATGTTGATGGAGTTTGGGTAGGACCTTCCTGAGGGTGGCCTGGTTGAAGTCTCCAGCCACGATTGTCAGGGCTTTGGGGTGATTTGTTTCTTGGTTGTTGATGGTGGAATGTAATTCGTCAAGTACTTTCTTCACTTGCGCCTGGGGTGGGATGTAGACGGCTGTGAGTACACAGCTGAATTCACGTGGGATATAGAAAGGGCGATATTGCACGGTTAGGTATTTTATGTCTGGGAGCAGTGGCACGCTAGGGATACCACATCCGAGCACTAGGAGGTGCTGTTGAGGAGGCAGACACCCCACGCCCTTCGACTTGCCTGATGCCATTGTGCAGTCTATCCAGTGGATGGAGAAGCCCTCGGGCTGGATGGCGCTGTCTGGTGTGGCCGGAGTCAGCCATGTCTCGGTGAAGCAGAACACACAGCAGCTCTACACTTCCCTCTGGGAGGGAAGTCTAGCATTGAGGTCATCCAGCTTGTGCTCAATCGTTTGGATGTTCGCCAGGTGTATGCTGGGGAGAGGAGTCTCGAAGCTGTGTAATTTAAGTTTCATCTTCAGGCCGGAGCGTTTTCCTCATTCCTGGGTTGGAATGTGAGGAGGTGGGATGGGAGGAGGTAGAATGGGAGGAGGTGGAATAGGGAGGAGGTGGAATGGGAGGAGGTGGAATGGGTGCAGATGGAAGAGTTGCATACAAACTTCAACTTTTTTAATTTTTAAAATAATTTAAAGTTTTCCAATTAAGGGGCAATTTAGCGTGGCCAATCCACCTACCCTGCACATCTCTGGGTTGTGGGGGAGAGACCCACGCAGACACGGAGAGAATGTGCAAACTCCACATGGAGAGTGACCCAGGGCCGGGATCGAACCTGGGACCTCGGCGCCATGAGGCAGCAGTGCTAAGCATTGTGCCACCGTGCTGCCCTCATACAACCTTAAACTAATCAACCTTGTGTTCCATGTGTCTTATCCTGATCTAGTGGCCTTATGCAGTCTGTCCCGTTGGGTGGGTGTGGGGGGGGGGGGGGGGGGGGGGGGGGGGGGGGGTGAGGTGAGGGGGAGTCATGCGAAATGTGGGGCTTCACCAATGAAGGAATCACTGTCTGTTGTGGAGGCAGAAGGACTGTTAAAGGATTAACTAAATTGGAAAAATGCTGCCAGCAAGTCCCAGCATTGTGCTGACGGCTTTGCAGTTGGGAGTGGGCTCTTACAGTGGACAGGGTGAAAATGTACGATAATCTGTGATGCTGCCATGACATTGAGGGGCATCAGGGTAAATTAATGTCATAGCCTCAGGGCCAATGCTTAGAACATGGGGGTCGGGATGGGAAGAGGATGGGTTCAAACTGCAACATTTCTTGGATTTTGCTTTCAGTCCATGAACTGGGAAGACTTAAAGATAAAAGAAAGGAATATTTGAATTCATGTAGCATTCTTCCTGCCCACTAGATGTCTCAGCGCCTTACAGCTAACAAACTGCTTCTGAAGTGTTGTTCCTGCTATATGATGTCTCAGCGCCTTACAGCTAACAACTGCTTCTGAAGTGTTGTTCCTGCTATATTCTGACAATTAATTTGTGCAGAGCAATGCTTCAGAAATAGCAATGCCATAAATAATTCCTCAATTTGTGGGTTGAGGGTGGTGTTTAGCACAGGGCTAAATCGCTGGCTTTGAAAGCAGACCAAGGCAGGCCAGCAGCACAGTTGAATTCCTGTACCAGCCTCCCCGAACAGGCGCCGGAATGGGGCGACTAGGGCTTTTCACAGTAACTTCGTTGAAGCCTACTTGTGACAATAAGCGATTTTCATTTTCATTTCAAATCTTGGCTGGGTCAATGCTGGTATCTTTCCTGCTCTTCTTCAACATAGTGCATTGGGTTCCTTCACATCCACCCCGAGTCAGGGATATATAACCTCGGTTTAACATCTCCTCTGAAAGAGGCTCCTCCGGCACTCCAGCACTCCCTCAGTACAGCCTGGAGTGTACGATTTGACTTTTGTGCCCAAATCCGGCAATGGGCTTACGGGCAACACGGTAGCACAGTGGTTAGCACCGCTGTTTCACAGCGCCAGGGTCCCAGGTTCGATTCCCGGCTTGGGTCACTGTCTGTGCGGAGTCTGCACGTTCTCCCCCGTGTCTGCGTGGGTTTCCTCCGGGGGCTCCCGGTTTCATCCGCGACGAGTCCTGAAAGACGTGCTTGTTAGGTAATTTGGACATTCTGAATTCTCCCTCTGTGCCACCGAACAGGTGCCGGAAATGTGGCAACTGGGGGATTTTCACAGTAACTTCATTGCAGTGTTAAAGTAAGCCTACTTGTGACCATAATAAAGATTATTATTATTATAACACCTTGCGACTCTGAGGCAAGAGGGCTATTCCAGTTGGGCCAAGGCTGACACCCAGCAGCTGCCTGGGAGAGCAGGTGAGAAGGAAGGCGCGCAGACCTCCCAGTTCCCCAGGGAAGAGACGTGACTTCAGGAAGAACGACAGCTTTATAAGGGAGATTTCCCCATTGGGTGGCTGACTTGTTTCTCGATGTTTGGGAGCAGTGAGAGGCTGGCTTCCTGCGACTCCATTCCTGGTGTTATCAGACGATACATGGCAATGCAAAGACTTATTCTGCATTGCCACCTAGTGCAATGTTCATGGATCTGCACATTGACACATGCTGCATTTAAAAACCAAATGCACAAATCCAGGGTTTAGAATTAATGTTACATGACAGGTCTTTTCACACTAACCAACTTGTCTATAGGCACTGCAGGTTAAAGGTTGGCACACTTTAAAATGGAATTTTGCATTGGCAGATTCAATGTTGGGATTTTTAATGCATTTAATATAGAATGTTGCTACCCAGTCAATATTTTTGATCTTGTGCAGATTAAGGACAGGCTTGTACATCCTTTATGTCAACATTTTGCCGTAGAAAACCTATGTTCAGATTTCTGATGGGGATGTTCATGTGATTTATATCACAGTGTAACTATATCCGCCCACCAGTAATGATACTGTGATATCTCAGGTCTGTCTAAGCTCCTCACCTGGAGACTATTCTCAATTTCTAAATCATAGTGTATTTTGCTGGTTAACTATGAATAATAGAAAATCCAATTGTGTAAAAAAATAGGACACAGCGTATAGCTTAAACTAGCAATTGAACTACTTCTGGATTATTTGGTCCAGTTGTGCCATGGCGTCGAGACCCTGAGCTACCCAGAGCGACGGGGAAGGTGGAGTATAGCCCTCCTGCTCAGAGGTCATTGAAGTGGCTTTTTTCTGCCACCAATGGCATTTTACCAGCAGTGGGTGGCCCCCCCGCCACATGGCAAGACCACCCAGTGAACCCTGGTGACCTTCTGCAGACTTAGTGGGAGGAGGGGCCCTCCTCATCAGGCACCCTCCGGCCTCAGGAGGAGCCCCCCCCCTGCCCCTGGAACAACATAGCAATATGCTTCCCCCCCCCTTCCCTCATCAAATATCTAACCAACCCCTCACTGGGATCCAGTCAGGTTCTCCCAGGTGATTGAAGCTCCCTCAGAGCCCCCAGCAATCTGGCCAGTTACCCGAGACACTGCTGGCCCACAAAATCCTACCCCTTTGTGCGATAACGTGGGATTTTAACACAATATCAAACTTCTTTTCTTTTGAAATAAATTTTTTCTTTAAATTTCAAGTACCCAATTCATTTTTTATTCCAATTAAGGGGCAATTTAGCGCAGCCAATCCACCTGCCCTGCACATCTTTGGGTTGTGGGGGCGAAACCCAAGCAGACACGGGGAGAATGTGCAAACTCCACACGGACAGTGACCCAGAGCCGGGATCGAACCTGGGACCTCGGCGCTGTGGGGCAGTAGTGCTAACCATAGGTCCACCGTGCCGCTCTATATCAACTTCTCAAATCTCACATAGATAGGAGTAGATTTTCCAACGTCTGCTCTGGGCAGGATGTCATCCACCCACCAGAAGCCCATGTTCAAAATTCAGCTATTTTGCAATATAAGGACTTTATAGTTTTGTAATTGAGATCCAGGAGCATTTTGTAAAAAGAAATTCTCTGCTGAAGTTAATGTTCCTCGCATCATCTTTCTAAAAAAATATATTTAATGCAGTTTTTCCAATATTATACATAGTACAAACAATAACAATGACAGTAACAACACCCCCCCCCCCCCCCCCACCCCCGCTCCCCCCAACCCCCATCTCTCCCCTCCCTCTAACAGCTAACTAATTATTTTAAGTACAAAATGACCGGCCGCCACCTCCAGTAAAACCCCGCAATTGTTCTGTGAGATCCCCCAGCCATACAGAGGCACTGTGTGGAGAAGCTGACCTCCCCCCATCAGCATTCGCCTATGAGCAATCAACGAGGCGAAGGCCAGAACATCAGCCCCCGCCCCGGTCTGCAGCTCCAGCAGGTCCGAAACCCCAAATATGGCCACTAGGGGACCAGGACGTCAGCTCAATTTGTAGAACTGTCGACATGGTGCTGAAGAAGGAGACCGAGAACCCCACGAGCTTAGGACACGCCCAGAATATATGTAGATGATTGGCTGGGTCCCTCCCACACTGCTCACACTCATCCTCCACTCCCACAAACAACCCATTCATCCTGGGTTTGGTCCAATGTGCCCTATGCATCACCTTCAACTGTACCAGCCCTAGCCTTGCACATGATGACATCAGATTCACCCTTCTCGCACCACACCCCATCCTCCAGCCTGGCCCCAGCTCCTCTTCCCACTTGGTTTTGACCTTGGCTTACCAAGAATGCTGTCTGTTCTGCTATAAGCCTCCCATAGATCCCCGAACTGTTCCCCTCCTTCATCCCCACCAATGACAGAACCCCCTCCAACAATGAGGAAGAGGCCATATAAGCTTTAAGTCGGCAATATCTCTAACCAGAGCAAACTGCCAGTGATACTTCCTGAATAGAACAGAAGGGTATCTCATTCTCCCTTTTCTTCCTATTCTATTTTGTTTTATTTCCTACCATAAAGCCCTCAGAATCCTTGCCGTTGATCAGTTCAATGATACCTGTCCTTACCCAGTCAAGGCTCAATGAGGCGGCTGTCTTTTGGAACAGTGGAATCAAATAAAGTCAGCTGTACTAGACTCCTGTGGCCAGACCATTAGATTCTGGCATCTTCCTCGCCACGACTGGTTCAATGAAGATGATATTGAAATAGTTGAACCCCAGAACAGAAACGAACAGCTGTCATTAAAGGCGTCACGGTGACACCGTAGTTAGCACTGCTGCGTCATAGTGTTAGGGTCCTGGGTTCGATTCCAGCCTTGGTTGACTGTGTGGAGTGTTTCACGTTCTCCTTGTGTCTGCGGGAGTTTCCTCCGGGTGCTCCGGTTTCCTCCCACAGTCCAAAGCTGTGTAAGTTAGGTGGACTGGCCGTGATCAATGCAGGGGTTTATGGGGGGAGTGGACCCAGATAGAGTGCTCTTCAGAGGGCCGGTGCAGACCCGATGGGCCAAATGGCCTCCTCCTGCACTTCTGGTAGAAT